>NW_010539861.1:0-8792 GCF_000687285.1 Phaethon lepturus
CTGCCCTAACTTAGGCGCTCAGAGATGGTCCCCTTAAAATGGTCCTCTGCATTTCTCTGCTGTGCAGTTGCCCTGGGATCAAGAGCAATTGCTGCACATGTTCATAGGGACCTGTCCCAGTTCCTCATCCCTGTGATGCAACTGCCTTCAGCCTTATCTGGGCCTAGGTAACCTCCTATGCCCGCAAAGTGACGTTACACGTAGTCCATGACAGTGTAGGTCAGCAAAAGTTGCTCTTCATCCAGGCCAAAGTTATTCCCTCTACAGAAGAACCAGGGAGGTGATGAATTCTCGGAGAGGACAGGCAGCCTAGACTGTTGTCAGTGGAGCGCAGTCCCAGAAAGTGCTCAGGAGATATTTCTTCACTATCTCAGATTGCGATTCAGCATTACAACTCTTGCTGCATGATTGAGGTTGGACACAGGAGTAGCTAAGGTGAAGGACATGGGCCCTGTCTAGCTTCAATTTACTGTGTGAAACTCTTCAGAATATAACATGTCTGTGTCTGTACTTGCTTTCTTACAGCTGCTGCTGTAAAACTACAAGTGGTAAAATGAGCCTCTTGGAAGGTCGCAGCCTGCTTAGTTACACTGGTAACCTAACTTGGTTACCAGTGACCCCGGGTATCTTCTTAGGGGTTTTTCCATTCAGAAAGCTTGACTCTCGGGAGTCCACCTCTCCCCCAGTGGTCTCCATTCTCTTTTTCCTTCTGACCCTTGTTATTGCCCATGGACAGAGGGATTTCCCAGATGCCCCCCAGAGGGTAGAGGGTCTGTTGTTTGTTGCACCCCTATGTCTTGGCTGAGGGTGTGACTGAGCTCTTTGTGGCAGCCAGAGGACACCCTGCTGCTCTTCTTGGTCATGCCCTCAGGAGACTAGCCACAACCCTGTGTAGTTCATAGACCTCTACAGGGAAATCTCTATTTACACTGAAGTGGTAGAGTCTTAATCACACAAGCAAAACTTGCATCGAAGATGCTTGCCATAGAGTCTGAGTAGCCCATTACTCCTAGATGTAGTTGGGAATGCAGGAGGCACTATCTGAGAAAGATCATCTCGGAGAAGGCATTTGGCTAACGGACAGTGCCATGCTGTTACTGGGTTTTATTAAGTTAAACTGTTTGATGTTGAGATGGTTGAGCCAGGTAATTGGAAAGCAAGTGAAGAGATGGTCAGCTGTGGTGAACACTTGAAGAAAAGAGTGTGTATGTAGCCCAGAATTATGTATGAGAAATGATAGTACCATTCAGGGAAGGAAGCTGGCATGGAGACCCACAGGCTAGCTGAGGGAGGTCAAGTCAGAGACTGAGGAGGACGCTCAGTACCGGGTTTGGTATGAACTGCGTTGGACTAATTATCTCCCTTCAAAATGAGAACTTCTGCTCTGTACTACAATACCAAACTCATAGATATCTTTTAGCATAACTTCATACCCTGCTTCCATTACTGGTAGCTTTATGAGAATGCTCCTTTATCCCTTGAATCAACTTCAATATTTCTTGAATGATTTAGAGAAGTGGTCAGTGCTCCAGACTGTGTGAACTTCTACATGCTGTGTGACGATTGTGCAATGGCACCTATTTTTAAACTGCGTTTCTCATACATTTTGGAGGAAAGCAGCATTCTGCAGCTATCTGCCCCCTTCAGAAACACTTTAGTGTTGTTAGCTGCAGTAATTCCTATGTTACATAAGTGATTTATACAGTTCATCAAGTTACTGGATTTGCCCTAAGGGAAAACATTTAAGACAACACTTTTGTGGATGCAGTTTTACAACTGGCCTAGCTGAATCTGAGACTGTTCTGCTACCATAAGTGGGAGGTCCTTGGCTAAAAGAGCTGGGGAGGGTGAAGCTGCCCTTTTTGATGGGAGATTGGTTCAAGACAGGGTACAGTTTCATCATTTCCTTCCAGCTGCACAGATGGGAAGAGCAGACTTACCTTCTTTGGTTTCATTTATCCCATCATTCACAGTCCAAGCATGAGAAAATTTCTTTGATGCTGTGCTCTACAGCCATAAAAATAATGTGCAGAATTTTTTTCTGTTCTTTTTCTTTTCAGGACTTCAGGTAGAATTTAATTTTATTATAATCTGTATCTTAGATTGATAGTTTTCTGCCTTGGTCTGTGTCCCAAAGGTTCTTGTCTGATCAAAATACTACACGATACAAGAGTTCCTTTATCTGTGTGCTATTTATCACACATGATGGAGTGCCTGTTAATTAGGCACAGTAGTTATGTCACTTAATACACTTTAACCATTCTCTATTTTCCCTCTGGGGGTAGTTTTTACTTTTATCTTGTGTGTGAAAAATCCTGTGCTAGGTATTATGGTTATGTGATGAGAACAGACTATGTGATCATATGGATTTTGTTACATTTCATGTGTCAAATAGATCTAAGTCTTTTTTTTAAATATATCAATATTTCACACTTCAGAATTTAAAATACTGAAACTGTAGCTGAACGGCAAAATAGGGCAGCCAAATCTTTCTGTTTGCAATGTCTATTTTTGGATTAACAGAGGCAGAAGTACTTAATGCTTGTCTACATTGCTTACAGATGAAGGCTTACGTGATTGCCTTTTTTTACTTTCTTATAAAAGTTATACTTGTAAACGTATTTTGTATATTGAATTTGTATACTGTTTATTTTTCCCCAAACTGTGTTAATTTTCCAGTGTTTTTCTGAAAGAACTGATTAGAGCCACAGCTAAAGTAGAAGAGGAGAGCAAAGTTATATTTTAGCTATTACAAAAACTTGATTTGAAGAAGAAAGTTTTTATATTTTATAAGGCATGATTAAATTTCTTGTGACTCATTTTCAGCCTGAAGCCTTTTAACCAGACTGATGTGAAGCCTGACTGAATGATTTCAGTCTTTCTCCTTGTAGGATAAAATAGCATCTCCAACAAATGTGATATGGGTCATCTGGAGCCATCCTGTCATGCCGTTGCAGATCACCTTCGGTGTTAAACAGGGGCTGGTTTCACTGCATTGTCTCAAATCCAAGATAAAGCCTTGCTATAAGGGCAAAGCCCAATTATAAATTCCCTATTTTAGTAGGAAGTTAGGTTTGGGAGGGAGAGTTAATTTTCATTAATTTTTTTTTCATGGAGATTCTGCTAATCTAACTCCAAGCATTTCAATAAAACAAGAATTAAGAGAAGTTGTCTGCAAGCTGGTTAGTCAAGGAGTAGTAGGTAAGGTGTACACAAAGGGACAATACATATAAGCCTGAAAGACCCCCTAGGTGAAGAGCATTTTCCTACTAATTCAGCATTTCCCTGCTAGTGAAGAACTGAGGGTTTTCTGCACATCTCATTTTTCAACCTACATGTCTTCTTACCCATGCTAGTCCCAAGAATCTAACAATGATGAAAACAGGGAATGCCTGTGTTCTGTTTCCAGTCATGCCTTAATTTAGAGATTGTATGGTTGTTTAAAAAGCTTGCTTTAATAGTATTCATAGAGGTGCACACAGTTAAACAACTGAGGTTTTTTCTAACATCCCAAAGGTTTTCTTCTTCCATTGACTGCCACAATTGTCTGGAAGATTTAGATGCCAGGCCATAATGATTTCCTTGAGCTGTAGGAACCCTTGGGTGCTGTCTCTGTGCACTGGTGACTGAAGGAGCAGTTCTTACATGCATTGCCAATGGGTACAAATTATTTGCCAGACACTGATGTGGACAGGGAAATCAGCATGAAGGTTATGAACCAGAGGGAATATCTTGTGTATTCAGCCTGAAAGGCAGTCTAGGTGTATACAAGTTGAGTCTGTCCTCCTCTGCGTGCCATTCTTAACTTACAAAAACCTGAGTTTGTTCATCTTCTGATAGCCAGCATAGCTTATAAACTGTCTGTTATATGGATGGGGTTCTAAGGCTATGGCTGTCCAAATATATGCCAGGGTGTATTCTCCTGGCACTATGCATTTTGCCTGAATTACAGACTATTGGGATGATGAGCCATCTCTTTTACTCATCCTACATGTCGTCTTTCTCTCACATAATAAATACGTACACGTTGCCGATGGTATGCCATACAACATGAAAAAACACTACTTTTTAATTATGAATAGTTTATGTTTTACACCACATGCACATAATGAGCTGTAGCTTTACACCTCTATGAGTTTTGGCATTACAAAGTAGGGGCTGCTCAAAATGAGCCCATAATAGACCTAGGACAGTAGGATGTGCACTCTTGACAACATATTACAGAATTTTAGTGCTGCCAAGACATTAGCACCTGGTGCAACAAGGATTATTTAGGCTTGAGTTCACTTAAATTCCTTTCCTGAGGGTGTTTCAAGGGAATGGATTGAATGATTCACTGGTAGGCAACTATCAGTAAATACTAACGGAAAAATACAACAGTGGTGGGAAGAACAAACAAAAGACCCTTTTTAGGAATGCGAGTTGCTGAGTGAAAGAATATTTTTCAATAGGCAGCCAGCTTTACATTGATGCTGATTCCCAAGTGAAAGATAGTATACACTAAAGATGCTGGATTAAATGACAGGTCTCAGCTTTAATTCACAGTAATGTATTGTTAGTAATATAGCTGGTATATGCAGTCACACAACGTAGAATTGCAGTGTTATGTAACTTCTTAAACCAAACTTATGGTTTGATTTAATTAGGAAATGCATTAGATTAAAAAGGGAAAAGACCCTGTTCTGCCTGAAACCATAGATCTCCTCTCCAAAGGGACACATCTCCAAATTCTAAGTCTCCCAGTCAGTTACTCGATCCCATCTCTTGCCACACAGATCTTTGGCCATGCTGTCTACAATAGATTTCTACCAGATGTACCCTGCCCCTCGTGGACGTGCTTTGCCAAACTTGTTATGTCTAAGCTACTAGCCACTATATTAAATCATAGCTGATGATGTACAGAACGTGTGACTTGGAGGTTCGGAGTGTTGTAGCTATTTGCTTGCTTGCTATGTAGACTTTCTGACACACTTGTTGCAAAAAAGAATGAATCTTACTGCTTTTAAACATAACTTGCCAGATTCTCACCAAGAGGGAAAAGTCTCTTATAATGCTTTTGCCTACTCATGATTACGGCTATCTTTGTTCTCACCGTTCAATTTTCTTTCTGTAACACAGAACCTGACCCCTTGATACAGCTGAACAAGCTAGGGATATCCTTTTTCCTTTGTGAAATCAGTGCTTCACAGCAACTTCTTTAAATCACTCCTAGAAGGAAGCCTACATACCAGCAACCCTCCTTCTGCACTTTTTGTAACATTGATGTATTTTTCAGCACCTGCTGCTATTTGAGTTTTGAGAGGTTGCCACAACAGCCACAGTTGAACTGCCTCCAAAGTTTGGGGCATTTTCCTTTGCATCCTCCTAGTTCCTTCTCCCTGAGCACATCCTGAGTTTACCTAAAACTTTTGACCAGTTGCTTCCAGCAAGGTGGGAAAGGGAAAATACCTTATACTTACTGCACTCTTCTGTAATAGCAACAGCCTTATCCTTGGAGGACTCTTCCTCGTGGAGTAGCATCTGTTGCACACTGTCCCAGCCTTCTCTTGTCTCCATGAACCAGACAACAGATTTTCAGAGGTATCCTCCCTCAGCAGTCAGACTACGTCTGCAAGTCGTTACCGCAGTAACCTGACCTGTCCTGAGATCATATTTTCCACAGAGGAGGCAAGGAAATGCATGGATTGGCAAAGAGCTCCACATTCCTTCATTGACAGATAAAGCCAAAGGCGGCCTTGTACATGTCACTTGAGCAGCAATGAAAATTCTTGTGCACTTTTTTTTTTGAGAACATGTCTTTTCTCTTTCAGGTTGATTGTGTCCCTCCTGAATAGTTGCCCTTTTATCATTAATAAACTTAGTCTTGATGATCCTTTCTAATGACATATTGAAGTCTGACAAATAGAGACTCTGGGGCAACCCAATTGGATTAGGATTTATTTGGTTCTCAGATCTGGAGGCAAATGGCTGAGCCTGGAGCTGAAGCTAAGCAAATGCCACCTGAGTGAAGAGATAATGGTTGATTGAACTAGGACTGGATTACCTGAACACTGAGGGATCACTACAGATGTTTCACCTGCTTTAATCTTGGTTCGTGAAAGAAAGTACATGTTTACCCCTTGTATTAGGTTTCCATGGCAAGGTTTGGTAGAGGGGAGCTACAGGAGTGGCTTCTGTGGGAAGCTGCTAGAAGCTTCCCCCGTGTCCAATGGAGCCAATGCCAGCTGGCTCCAAGTTGGACATGCTGCTAGCCAAGGCTGAGCCCATCAGTGATGACTGTAGCACCTCTGGGATAACACATTTAAGAAGGAGTTAAAACTGGCATGCAGAAATTGCAGACGGAGAGAGGAGTGAGAATATGAGAAACAACTGTGTAGACACTGGGAACAGAACAGCAGGAGGGGCAGGAGGGGCTCCAGGCACCGGAGCAGAGGTTTCCCGGCAGCCCCTGAGGGGAGGCTGTGCCCCTGCAGCCATGGAGCTCCACGGGGGAGCAGATCTCCACCTGCACCTGGGGAGGACCCCATGACGGAGCAGGGGGATGCCCGAAGGAGGCCGTGACCCCGTGGGAAGCCCACACTGGAGCTGGCTCCTGGCAGGGCCTGTGGCCCCGTGGGGAGAGGAGCCCAGGCTGGAGCAGGGTTGCTGGCAGGACTTGTGACCCCGCTGGAGCAGCCTGTTCCTGAAGGTCGGCACCCGTGGGGGCACCCAGGCTGGAGCAGTTAGTGAAGAACTGCAGCCCGTGGGAAGGACTCATGTTGGAGAAGTTCATGGAGGACTGTCTCCCGTGGGAGGGACCCCATGCTGGAGCAGGGGCAGAGTGTGAGGAGTCCTCCCCTGAGGAGGAAGGAGCGGCAGAGACAGTGTGTGATGAGCTGACCACAACCCCCATGCCCGTCCCCCTGCGCCGCATGGGGGCTGGAGATAGAGAAAAATCTAAGTTGAGCCCGAGAAGAAGGGAGGGGTGGAGGGAAGGTGGTTTAAGGTTTGGTTTTGTTTCTCGTTATCTCTACTCTGATTCGATTGACAATGAATTAAATTAATTTTCCCACGTCAAGTCTGTTTTGCCCATGACAGTAATTGGTGAGTGATCTCTCCCTGTCCTTATGTCACCCTAAAAGCTTCTCGTTATATTTTCTCTCCCCGTCCAGCTGATGAAGGGAGTGATAGGACAGCTTTGGTGGGCACCTGGTTTCTAACCAGGGTAAACCCACCACACCCCTGAAGGCAGGATTTTTCTGGAATACACAAGCAGGGCAATCCCAAAGCCATTACAGGGAATATTGGTGAAAGCAAAACTCCAGACAAGCAAAAAACTCACCTGCCAGTGACAGATGATACCTGTACATAGCACTGGGGGACTATAAGGACTCCTGCAGTGCCTCATGGCTTGGCTGGACCTCAACAAAATAAACATTTGTGCTATTGCTGCATGCTTGATATGACAAAATGCTGCTGAAGTGCAAAAGGAGAGAATTACTGGCCAGGCAGAAAGTAAAGTGGAATAATATGTCTGGCTGTTCAAGGTCAGCAGACAGAGACAGCAATTCCAGGTATGGCTGAGGAAAGCATCGAAAATGTCTTTAACAATGGGCCATAGAACTGACTGTTTTTCCTGCTGCCTTATTTGGGGAGTGAGCTTTGATTCAAATGCCTTTTTATGATAAGCATTTACTGACTCTTCAGAAGCTGTGGCACTCACCCATAAATCTATTGTGAAGTTTAATGTTGTTGCTGCGTATGGATAAACGGGAAAAGTAAATGGAGAAGGTAATAAGTGTTCTGGGGCATTAGGCATCATTAAAAGTGAAAGGTGCTTGTTAACTCTATGCTTAGCACTCATGCATGTACCGTGCTTTCTATCTTTATGCAGAGGACTCTTAAGGATATCTGACGTGGTTCCTCCTTGTGCCAAGGAACTCTGAAAACTGACTCGTGCATGGGGTACAAAATGTGCTGGGAAAGGATATGTTTACTCCAGTGTGGTCAGTTTTCTGTTCACACTGGTAGTCACTAGTGCAGGGGGAACTCAAAGCTCAGTCCTTTACAGAGCTGTGGTATGCTGTGTCCTGGCCATCCCTGACCTGCCCAGAACATGTGAAAAAGAGTTCACACCATGGCTCAGGCTTTCCCTTTGATATTCCCCCATTGTTCTGGACCTTGACCTCAGATCAGAGGTGTATGGGGGTACACAATTATGGGGGCAAGTATAGGTTTGGGAATGGTTTTATTGCCATTGTTGACCCTATTACCACCACATCCAGCAGTGGAGTTCAGGTTAGTACCAGAGTGGTCATCACTTCACAAAGCAGGACATTATGGTGTGGTTACTGAAAGGTTGTCACAATCAACATGACTAATCCTGCCATTTCCACCTTCCATACTGTGGTGGGTTGACCCTGACTGGACACCAAGTGCCCACCAAAGCTGCTCTATCACTCTTCCTCCTCAGCTGGACAGGGGAGAGAAAATTATAACGAGAAGCTTTTAGGTTGAGATAAGAGCAGGGAGAGATCACTCACAAATTACTGTCACAGAAAAAACAAACTCGACTTGGGGAATTAGTTTAATTTATTGCCAATCAAATCAAACCTAAATCTTAAAACACCTTCCCCCCACCCCTCCCTTCGTCTGGGACTTAACTTCACTCCTGAACTCTCTCCCTCCTCCCCCCGAGCGGCGCAGGGGGACGGGCATGGGGGTTGTGGTCAGTTCATCACACGCTGTCTCTGCCACTCCTTCCTCCTCAGGGGGAGGACTCCTCACACTCTGCCCCTGCTCCAGCGTGGGGT
>NW_010539861.1:9090-25506 GCF_000687285.1 Phaethon lepturus
GAGCGCCATGGCTGCAGGGCCCCAGCCGGCCTCCCCATGGGCTTCCCCAGGGGCTGCCGGGGAACCTCTTTGCTCCGGTGCCTGGAGCCCCTCCTGCTGCTCTGGCCTGGGGGTCTGCAGGGCTGCTCCTCTCACATGTTCCCACTCCTCTCTGCAGCTGTTGCTGCACAGGTTTTTTTCCCCCTTCTTGAATTCGTTACCCCAGAGGCACTGCCACCGTTGCTGATGGGCTCGGCCTTGCCCAGCGGTGGGTCCATCTTGGAGCTGGCTGGCATGGGGTCTTTCGGGTTGTAGCCGGCTGGCACTGGCTCTGTTGGACACGGGGGAAGCTTCTGGCAGCTCCTCACAGAAGCCAGCCCTGCAGCCCCCCTCTACCAAAACCTTGCCCCACAGACGTGCAGCTGAGGCCTTGTGCCTTTCTAGGAGGGAGCCTTGCAGGATGTTAAGGTTATTTTTACCAGCCTAAATCTGATTTGTGCGTCTGCCTGTGGTCACCATAGTTTCATCTGTTTCCTAGGCCCTTCGATGAGGATAAGGCCTGTGGCCACTGGGCAAGGTTCACACATTTTTGAATGTTGCAGCCCTAAAACCTAGCAACTGCTTTACAATGAAGTTAGCAAAGCTTCTGTAGCTCTTTCTTACAAAATTTCTAGCTAATTGGTAATTAGAATAAGAAAATAAAATGACAAATTTTAGCCAATGCTTTTTTGTCGTAAATTAAATAGGTTTTTTTGAATGCTGTGTTTCTGTCTATCTATTTTGAGGCTTTTGTATGGTTTTTCAGTACCCTTTCAGCAGAAACCACTGAAAGCATTGCCCCTGCTCCCCCCAATTTCTTTATGTTTTAGTCTGATCTTACTTTCTGAACCTTCTTTTTGCTGATTGATATAATTGAAGCATTTCAGTGGGAAGCTTGCTGTGTCTGTAGCTCTAACCTCCATTACTTCCCATCACAAATGTCTTCTTCATATAATAAAAAAATAAACCTTTGTTTTTTCTCAAGAATGGCTTTAGGTAGAATGTGTCACATATAGATAAATGTCATCAGTGCATCGAAAATCCTTGTCTAGTGAGTGGAGGCAGGAGGAAAAACTGCTGTGAAAAAAACCCTAAATGCAAAAATAACATCTACTTTACCGAAATGCTGAATGGCATAATAATTGGACAGCAGATTAAGGCAGTTGACATAACAACATTCCAAAGAAATGCTTCTGTTCTTTCCAGTCCCCTTCACACCCACTCCAGCACTTCCCTGTGCAACTCCAATTCAGGAACAAATGAACATATGGCTGTTGATAAACTGCACGACTCATTTAAGAGAAGCTTATACTTCTTCATTTTGGTCATTTGGGCACTGCTATGCATAAACAGTTTCAGAACAAGGATTATGTGCTCCAAATTGGGTGATTTTTTTTTTCCTCTGTGATTTCTGTATCTTCATTGCAAAATTCAAAATTTTCCTCCCATTCTGAGCAGCTTCCCACAGGCTTTTTGGGGAGACCCCAGCAGGTGGGAAGCGGGGACAGTGGGAGGGCACGTTACTTCATGGGATTAGATTAGAATGGATGTTAAGGATGGGGCTAACTAAGGGGAAATGAGGGCTATAGATGGAGGGATATGGGGGACGGAAAGAATGGGAACAGGAAAGAAAGCCACCAAAAAGGAAACTGGCCACCTGGCTTGGAGAAATAGTTTCTTTGAGGAATCAGCAGAGACCTTTGGACATCCAGTGTAGGAGAGATTAATATGGAATGAAAATGGGAAGATATCCCCCATCTTTTCACAGAATAATCACACATTAAAAAATAAAAAAGGTAAAATAGAGCAAGCTGCCACAAAATATCTCATTTAACTAGAATGCCTCATTGTTCTCTTCCCTTGTATGAAAGATGCAGTACTTGAGTCATGGCAGCAGTGTGGTTTTTTTAGCACGATAGAGGACTCCACTTCATAAGCTGCTTGTGCAGAGGACAAGGTGTTTTATTAATATTAGGTCATTTATCATTAGAAGTGCCATGAAGAGGAATAATAAAAAAAATCACTTAGAATTTTAATATTGTGAAAAGAAAAGCAGAGTTATGAGGACTGATGAATGTTCAGAACACCATGTATCTGCAGAGCAACAACAAGTTATTTTACATAGTTTCTGTTTAAGGTACTTGCAAGCTTTGCTTAAAATTCTTTGAGGTCTGAGTCACATACAATGGAAATTACAAATAGTTACTGTGGAAAAGATCACTACAGAATGTGCTTCTAGCCTAACACTACCCAGCCTTGTAAGTAGTAAAGGGAACCTGAAAACAGGAGCAAAGGCCAGCAAAACTGAAGGATATCTCTCTGTCACTAAAATACTATCAGAAAATCTCTTGTCAGTATTAGAGTTGGGGCTTCCAGATTTTTGGAAAAAAGCCTGACATTAGATATAGTAATTAATGTTTCTTCCAGCCTTCATGTGTGTACTGCTTCTGTGTCTAACCTGGGGAGAGCAGGTGAGAAAACTTGTGACACATTCACAGAATCACAGAATCATTCAGGTTGAAAAAGACGTTTAAGATCATCACGTCCAACCATCAACCCAACACCACCATGCCCCCTAAACCATGTCCCAGGTGCTACTTCCACACGTTTTTTGAAAACTTCCAATGATGGTGACTCCACCACCCCCCTGGGCAGCCTGTTCCAATGTTTGACTACTCTCTCAGTAAAGAAATTTTTCCTAATATCCAGTCTGAACCTCCCCGGCACAACTTGAGGCCATTTCCGCTCCAGCACCTCAATGTCCTTCGTGTAGTGAGGGGCCCAAAACTGAACACAGCATCTGAGGTGCGGCCTCACCAGTGCCGAGTACAGGGGCACGATCATTTCCTTACTCCTGCTGGCCACACTATTTCTGATACAGGCCAGGACGCTGTTGGCCTTCTTGGCCACCTGAGCACACTGCCAGCTCATATTCAGACAGCTGTCAACCAACACCTCCAGGTGCTTTTCTGCCAGGCAGCTCAGCCCCCCCCCCGCCGGGCCCCCCCCCAGCCCCTCCTCCCCAAGCCTGTAGCGTTGCATGGGGTTGTTGTGATCGAATGCAGGACCTGGCACTTGGCCTTGTTAATACTCATACAGTTGACCTCAGCCCATCGATTCAGCCTGTCCAGATCCCTCTGCAGAGCCCTCCTACCCTCCAGCAGATCAACACTCCCTCCCACCTTGGTGTCATCTGCAAACTTACTGAGGGAGCACTCAGTCCCCTCATCCAGATCATCAATAAAGATATTGAACAAGACTGGCCCCAGAACCGAGCCCTGGGGAACACCGCTTGTGACCGGCCGCCAGCCGGATTTAACGCCGTTCACCACAACTCTCTGGGCTCGGCCATCCAGCCAGTTCCTCACCCAGCAAAGAGTAAACCTGTCTAAGCCACGAGCCGCCAGTTTCTCCAGGAGAATGCTGTGGGAGACACTGTCAAAGGCTTTACTAAAGTCCAGGTAGACAACAGCCACAGCCTTTTGCTCATCCACTAGGCAGGTCACCTGGTCATAGAAGGAGATCTGGTTGGTCAAGCAGGACCTGCCTTGAAATTGCAGCTGGTCTACCCAACATAGCAGCATCAAATGGAAAAAAATAGCCAATTCAGGATTATCTCTGCTGTTTGACCCAGAGCATACATAAGCATGCCCCCTCCTATTCCACACAGCACTGCAGCTGTACCCACTCCCCACATGAAGTATGTGCAGTAAGGAAACAATGATGTTGTGTTGCCTTTAATACTGAGGGGTTTTATAGTCAGTGCAAGCAAGCAGGGGAAAAATCAGCAAGGTAAATAGACAGACCAAGGCAGAAGTCTAGCTATTTTACCCTATTTTCATAATATGCTTTATAATCTGTGCAAATGGTTACCTGGAACTCATAGACTCTTAATCTTCATGAACTCCTGTTGTACAGGAGAGAGGAAGTTGTACGTGAGTAGACTTGACATGACATGTGAACCTACTATCCTTCTAAACGAGCTGCATGTGTTAGCACTTCTACAAATTAATCAGAAGCCTTTAGGTTGAAAGAGACCTTTTGAGATCACCTGGTCCAACCAACCTGGTCAAGCAGGGTCACCTACAGCAGGTTGCCCAGAACTGTGTCCAGTCAGATTTTGAACCTCAGAATCACCGAATCACTAAGGTTGGAAAGGACCTTCAAGATCATCAAGTCCAACCATTAATCCAATGCCACCACGTCCCCTAAACCATACCTCTTTAAGGCTGGTTGATACCACAACCTCTCTGGGTAATCTGTTTGACCACACTCAAAGTAAGAAGTGCTTTCTTGTGCTCAGAACACCCCCAGACTGCAGCTCGTGGTGCCATGTCACGGGTTTTTATGTGTTTTGTGTGTGTTTTGCTGCAGTGCATTTGTTTTGTATCCAGTTGTGCAGGTGTTTCAAATATAAACACTTATGACTGAGTTATATTTAGCTTTTGCATGCTTCCTCCTGCAATAAGGCAGCAGATAACTGCTCTGCTAGCAGACAGCACAGGGAGCAGATGATCTGGAGAAAAGGCTCTCCAAGTTTTTATGCCATGTAGATAGTTTACCAGTTCTTGAATCATTTGTCTGGAGATTGAGATAGGTGGATAGATATGATATTCTCAGTAGGAAGTTTCTTTACCCCAGAAAGCTGTATCAGAAGTGAGTAGTGATATAAATGCTTATCCTGCTTGCTTAGTTTACTTGTGTTGATAACAGAAGTCCATGCAGTACTCTACCCGGCATAATAATGTAACTTCTTGCTTACACTCACATTATGTCATATCATGGCAAAATAGTCTTCTTATTTTGCCCTGAGTGTAGATATCTGCTGTAATTTGTGATGTGTGGTGCACACTCACACTGATAGAAAAGTGCTGTCTTGTGAACTTGGCATTTTAAACCACTCTATAACATGTAAAAATCTTGAGAAATTCAGCTGTGATGTGCTGGTTTCTGCCACTGCCAGCTCAGTACAGTCAGGTATCTGGGCAGGTCCATTCCTCTGAAATGCCAGGTGAAATTCAAGCAGGAAAGTCTCTCAGAAATAAGATATAATTATTTCTTCCAATGACTGGGTCTCATAATTTTCTCAGCCACCTTTCTGAACTCCCACATCAGTACCATCAGGAACAACAACATATTTTCTGTTGAGTCATTCTATACTGGCAAAACTTAGAGCATTCAGCTATATTTTTCTTCAGACACAAAAATTTTCCTTCATGCCAGAAGTGTGGTATCAAATTTACCATCTGCATAGACAGTGTTGAGAATACATATTGTCCTTTGGCTTGAAGGTCGCGTGGAAGCAAAGTGGGTTTAGTGCCTCATTTATTTCTCAGAAGCTGCAAGTACCCTGTTCTCAAATATTCTGATGCAAATGTGAAAATTAATTGTTATCTGCTGCAGGGTTTGAAAGGATGGTGAAGGTTTCCTGAAGGGTATGAGAGACTTTTGCCAGTTGTAGTGTCAGGAAGTGGAAAGGGTACATAAAATTCAAACAGGTTTCATACATAAGTGAAAGAAAACTAGAAATACTGCAAGGCAGCAGTATAGTACTAGTGCCCAGGGTGTTCTACTTTTTCTTTTGACATCTGGATAAACAAGCAGAACCTTCAGGTCTGACAGGCACCAATACTGAACACGGTGTGAACTGAATATTGTAACAAAAATATGGATGAATGAGGACAGGAATGGTCTAGCATTTCTAGAGTTTATTTTAAAGCTTGGGAAACTTGCTTCTATCATCTTTGATCACACAAAGAAACTTCAGTGCAAGATCTCCTGAAAGCAGACAAGGAGATGTGTGAAGGGAGAGGTGAGAACAGGGTCCCGTTCATTGGACTAGGTTGATTCTGGAGCTACAGGTGATAGCCCTGCATGTGAAGCTTTGATTTCACCAAAGGAAGTGAGTAAGAGTATGAGAGGCGTGAGCAAGAGCTGAACCATGGGCTCCAATAAAATCATCTGAAAAGATTTCTTCCATGCCAGCCCTCATGGCAAACAGCTAACACATCTTGTCTGCAAGACGAAAGTTAGGAGCATTTGAAAGAACATGTGGGTTTATGGCTCCTTTTACCCTTCTCCATTGCTCTTCCACTCCATGAGCTGTTTCTTGGAGACATCTCCTGGTGCTGTACACTGCCTGGGGCGAAGCATCACCCAGCCCTTCCCCCTCAGCATGGCACAGAGACTTCCCACCTTTGGAGGGGCTCCTGGGCATTCGACTGTGCAAAAACACCAGGTGCATAGGAGTCCTAATGTTTTGTGAGATACTGTTTCCTGAGACGTCTAGCAGATTCTCTGTGCTCTGTGATTTAAACATGTCTTGTGCCTAAACTTTGAAGCTGGGAGATTTCTTCTTCTGACAATGGTGCTAGTCACAGCTTAAGTTTTTCTTTGGGACAAGTATGAGAGCCAGCCCTTGTGCATGCTATCTCCAAATATGCAAGTGATGGATTTAAGCTTCTGTTTACCATTTGTTTCCTGGGTCCCAGCAAACAGTTCAGGAAAATGGTTATTGTTACCTGACAGCAGAAAAACAGACAGAAGCAGGGAATGGGTGAATTAGCCAGGAGCTATAGGCAGAGGGAATACAAGGAGGGAGACCTTAATTTTTTCAATATGTACTACTAGCAGAAAACCAAAGTTTACCTCTCTTCTGGTGGTGGAGGAGAATCAAGAAAGACTGTAACTTTAGTAGAAGAAAAATGTAGGAATTTTTATGTGTGAAACAATCTGCTTTTCAATAATAAACTGTTATGTTACTGGTTTTATTAATATAAAATTTTACTTAAAATTTTCTAAGAAGTCATGCATGTAAATGTTAACAGTCTAGAAACTGCAGGTGCACGCAAACCCCAGGAATCTGGGTTGGGGATGCTCATGCAGAACTGGGAGATGACTAGGGATACTGATAAGGGAATTAAAATATTACTTAGCGCTTGTCTGCAAAGTTTTTTGGATAATGGATGGATTTGCCTCACATTACTGTGTCAGTTATCAGTCTTTATAACAAAGCAGTTGGGTGTCAGTGAATCTGCTGAAATTCACTGAAAGAAGAAAGCTATGTAAGAATTTGGGACACAGCAAGCATTGACTTTGCTATATTTATTGATGTTGAAAGGGGTTTCCACACACAAAGGGCATATTTGATCTTAGCTCTTCTCTACCTCGAGCACTGACAAATACTTGTTTTATTCCACAGTGCAGGAGGATAACATTAATTTTAATTTAAATAGCACAGACTTGAAGTGTTTCAGCTTATTTTAATGCTAACTGAGAAGCTATCATAATCCTATTTGAACAGCAAAGGAAGGAGGTGGAGTGGTGTGTGCTTGGCATAAGTTTTTTCTCTCTGATCCAGCAGAGTTGCTCCTTGTGAGCCAAGTCCTACACACCTTTCCATGATCAATGTGTCAAGCAGAAGAAGAAACAAGAACTTGAAAGAAAGTGTGTGGGTGCATGTTGTGTGCACGTGCACTTGACCTTCATCTGCCATTCACAAAGTATCTCCTTTTTTCCCTGCTTTTCTTCCTTGATTTTTATAAGATCTGAAAGGGTGATCTGGAGTAAGGCAATGCTTTCTGCTGCGATTGCTGCTATAGTAGTGCAACATTGTATGTACATACATTGCTGTCACTTTCTCTCCAAGCTCTACATTGGCACAAATGGGATACAGAGCAGAGCTCATGGTCACTAAACTAGCCAAAAGCTCTGTTAATCTTTTTGCAGCTCCTGAAGAAGGGACAAAGGTGACAAGAAGTTTAAGGCAACACTTTTTCATAGGTGATGACAGAAGTTGTGAGCCAGCAGAATGAGCTTGGAGGCCCATGTACAGAGAGGAAGCAATGCAGGATTCTGCTGAGAGGAGCTAAAATCAGCCAGGTGGTGGAGCAGAGCTTGATTCTTTCCCACATAAACTCAGTTGCCTGCAAGAGGACCATGTCTATAACCGTATTAGTAACCAGAAGGAGCCTGACACTGAATCCTGACCATATGGCCAAGAGGCGAAGCTTGGTCTGTTTCTATGTACTGAAAATTGCTGCCCTCAAATGAAGGTGGCTGCATCCAAACTATCTGTCTACTTGGCAGCAACCCTGGCAAGAGTCCTACAAACTTCTGAGCCCAGGCCACACTCACATTGAAATTGGACCCTGCATCCTGCAAGGTCTCAGCAGAATGGAGATTTGGGCAGCTGGACACAGACACTGAAGGACAGACATGGCATGGTTGCTGCACAGGTTACTTCTAATGCCTGAACAACCTGTGCAAGCACCTCACAGTAGAAGCATTGCTAATGCCTTCCAGGCCCTGCACACCTACTCTGACCTCGCTTTCCTCCCTTGTCTCAGTAACAGACACCTCCAAGAAGTACATGAAGCCACCTGTTGCCATCACAGCCCTAGCAAACACTGCAACAGAAGCCACAACATCCTTTAGGCCTTATCCTAAGAACACTCAGGAAACGTTTCTGTTCTCTCCTGTGGTCCGTATTCCTGATATGTGCAACCTCAACCTCCCCTCACCCTGCTGTGTCCTGTTTCTGCTGCATTTCTGACAGGCAGTTTCTTGCTGCTCAGCATGGTCCCTCCTTTCCCACCAGACTCTTCACGTCTAACTCCCCACCTGCTTCCAGCAATTTCTCCCCCCTACTATTTGCTCTTTTGCACTTTCTGTGATGCCTCTGAACTACACAGCAAAAGCAAATTCACAAAATATTTCCTGTCCCCTCCATGCGAGACGTGATTTGCTTGGGCTACTGTCACCACCGGCTGTTGAGTTACTTTGTGCCTTGATGGCCCCCCAGGATCCTTTGTGCTTCTCTGCCACCCCTGCATTGCATCCTGATTACTACTGCAGCCACCTCTGCAGCTTGTCCCACTTCAAAGGTTCTGCCACAGCAACCGACAATTTTCATGCCCTCTGCACAGGAGTTTCAGCTGAGGGAAACGGGCGAAGGAGAAGGGCAGCAAAACAAGAACAAAGTGCTCCAGACTTGCTTCATCAAAAAAAAGAAAAGATGGGGACCTATCTTGGTCTGTGGGTCCCTCTCCTTTATTGGGACAAGGCGTGTGAGTGCAGTAGTGCTGGCCTGTGGGCTGGTAGGAGGGTTCAGCCGTGTGGTGCTGTGGGGACACCCTTCCTCTAAGAGGTGGAAATGGTCAAGCAGGAGACAACATCCAAAGACCTCCTTAAGAAGTTCCTAACCCTCTTCCCTTTCCCAGCTATGTTTCCTGTCTTGCTGGATGGCTGCGGTGCGGGCAGCCCGATGTGCCTCAGACACAGCCCGGTGAGCTCTGCTCAGGACAAGTGTGCATGAGCCAACATGGGGCTGTCATCTTCTTGCCCACTGCCATGTCTCATCAGGAGATCCTCTATCTAATTAGGCTGTGGCTTTCCACAAACTCGTTTTTTTAGAGGGCTCTTGTAAGGAGATGCATCAGAGGAGATATATCTCTCCAAGAGAGTGTCTGGGGGCACACAGGGTAGCATGCAGAACCTTTATTTATTCTTAATATCCCAAGGCAAAAGGGGGCCAAAATGCCCCAGTGGAAACAGGGCGGTTCAGGGAAGCCCACTTCTGAGACTTGTCTTCTCTGGACCCTGAGCCTGCCACACCATCTACAGGGAACCACATCTTGCTCCAGGATGCCAGATTGCGTGCAGACATTCCCTCCATGGTATGCCAGGGCATCAGAGGCTCCACAAAGCCCACATAAAGCTGACTCTAACCCTGAGTAGCATTTGAGGATGGCTGGGGCTTAGAAGATCCACAGACACAACTGGAGAAGAGGTGCTAAGAAACCTCCTGCCTTTGGGGTAACCCTGAGCAAAATAAGGGTGCCTGATAGGATCAGTCTTGTTTGGGAGATGAATGCATTCATCTGTGTTTGTTCCCTGTATGCATTGGGGACAGCATCTTGGTGGCGTATCTGGTTGCTGTTTGAAATATTTTTTAGCAGCTGTTGCTTTGTCTGCTGTAGTTGCTGTAAGAGACTTTGTAAAGCAGCAGTGCAGCTTCTGCCAGCGGAACCCCTATCGCACGGCTCTCAGGGCATGTTTAGTGCGACTCCTCTTCCTCTACACTTTTTTCTCTTTGTCTTCTGAGGCAGTGGTAGGAAGCAGTCACAAATTAGCACAGCAGTTAGGCAATAAGAAAAGAAGTTGTTGTGAGCTGGGTACCAGTCCTTTTGGGTAATCAATGATCTCCATTGATTCAGTGAAGTTAGTTGTTGATATCTTAAACATTGTCAGGTTCAATGACACTCAATGGAAAAGTATATGCATTAAAATTATTCAGCAAAAGGGGACGTTAATTTTCAGTTGGTTTTTTTCTGCTATCAGTGTTAAGTTTTTCACAGGAAAATGAAAAGTTTGAGGGTTTTAGGTTTAAAGATTTCCCACAAAATCATGAAAGATATTTGAGATTAACATTTCCTTAATATACTCTCAACAAACAAAAGAAAACAGACAAAAAGTCAAGCCAGCCAAACTTTCTGACAGAAAACTTTCAGCTGCCTCTGGTGGTTGTCAGTACAAGAGGTCACATTTATAGGTAAAGGAAATACAATTTATTAAACCAACTGATATAAATCACTAGCAATGATATCACCTACAGGTCTTGCCTCTCCTCTATCCTTGGACTGTTACAGTTACAAAACCATCATTATTGGCAATGTCCTCTATTTGTGTTTGATCTTCCCTCATTTCCCTTGTTCTCTTTGTCTCCCTCTTGCCTGTTTCTTGTCTCCTCTCCTGTCACTCCTGCGTTTCCTTTGCCACAGCACTGTTCATTCCCTCCCTAAAAAGGATTTCACCAGAAGCAGCTTGTTATCCCTTATTAAAGTGATCAACAGTGAAATACTTGCATATTGCCCCTTAATGTCATAATTGGACTTCAGATTTGAAGTCTTTAAAGAGAAACTCTCTTCTCTCAAATCCATTGTTATACACTGTCTCCAGACTCAGTTTATCAGGTAACTCCCATGCCTGAATAGAATATATTCTCATACCTACAAAATCCATGAATTTTTTTATTTGTAAATTGAAGCTTGAATTCTGCAAACTGTACATTACAAGCAGGACTGATTTTGCTTGCTTATATAAGTGACATTTGAGTTAATATATTAGGCACAAGAAAGGAATTAGGACGATATATTTCTAAATTTGGTTCAGTCCCCAAAATTCTAGGCATGTGTCATTCTGGCAAATATTTCACATTTCTGTAAGTGCATTTCATGTCCTACATGCTCCTTATCTACTTCATGTTGTCAGTTGTTTAGAAAATAAACAGCATTTATGCAGGGGTTTGTTATCAGAGTTCCCAACCTGGGAAAGCACCTCTGTTCTACAGGAGCATTTAGACACTTGTGCTACTGCCTTCTTGTACAAATGATGAAGAACAGATAACAATTCAAAATTCTTGGTCTATTCTACATAATCTTCTGAAAAATGCAGGCACACAGGGAGGCTGCTCCTGTGGCATCTGCAAGGCACATACAAATTGTTCCAAGTCCTTTTTTACATCTTTTTTACAAAACCAAGAAGATAGGAAATATATGCAAGAGAAACAAAGGGAAAATGCTGTACAACCATTTTTTAATGGTTTTCTGAATTTCTGTTGAGGTTAGTTCATGTCAGCTTTCAAAATATAATTTTGTTAATGGGCATTGCTATTCATGCTCAAATTTAAGTGGCATCTTTTACATCATTTTTTAATGGTTGTACACATCTATTAATTTTGTTTGAGGAAATTAATTTCTTCAAGAGCTCTCATACAAAACATTTGGATGTGGTCACTGCATCACATGAAAAACTGTAATGTTCCTTAGGAAATGTTAGATAGCACATACAAGGGACGGCTCAGTCTGCCTAGCTTTGTATCTTGTGCAATCACCTGTTATGAGCAAATGCTCATCTTGTATCCATAGATCCCAATGCACTTACTTACAAAAAATTCAGTTCACATTCTAGGAAGTGAAACAAAACCACCAAGACTTTAACTTATGTTAAACCTCATCTTGTTTCTTGCTATTGCCTGGCATATCTGTTTGTTTCACTGCAACGTGCAATGTGCATGACTGTTCCTTGGGGGTTGTCTTATCACTTGGTCCCAGAAAGTCTAAAGAGATCTGTATGGCCCAACATAATTTTTATCTGTGTTTATTCTTACTAGAGAAGAAATAGCCTCATTCTGCAGACAAACCAAATCCTTTCAGAAAAATGCTTTTCTTACTAAGTGAACCTGGTAATGAACACCTAAGAGAGAATTTTCGTCTTCATGCAGAGCAATCAGACAATGTTTTTGCATGATGCACTTCAAAATCAAATTTCTTGCACGCTGATGAGCTGAACTGCATCAAAGAAAAGTGCATAATAAAGTTGTGCAGGACTGTACTGCTTAATTAATCTGCAAGCCAATACTAATTTTTCTGTCATCTTAAAAGAACATCTACAGTACAATCAAAGAAGCTAAAATTTATGAAGACCAAACCAGTCCTTACTGCACATTCTGAATGTATCTGGAGTTGTTCTCTGCTGATTTCAATAGAACTTGTATTAAGACTGCCAGGCAGGTGGGGATGTGTTAATGCAGTGCAGATTAATGCTGTTCAAAGCACACGCTGCAGCAGCATCCAGACAAGTAAGAAAGAGCAGACCATATCTTACTGACCTCTCTGAATGCCTATTCAGGCACGTCTGTCACTTTGCTAGTTATAACTAGTGTTCTCCAAAGCATCTATGGAACTAAGTCATTTGCTCCACAGAAGACATTCAAAGAGCTTATTCAGCAAATTAATAATGCTGAGAATTTCTGTTGAGGTTAGTTCATGTCAGCTTTCAAAATATAATTTTGTTAATGGGCATTGCTATTCATGCTCAAATTTAAGTGGCATCTTTTACATCATACTACTGTTATTAAAGGGACTTCTTTAACCTAATTGCTGTACTGTGTTTTGGCAAACTCAGCTGGGATGTTGCAGGCTAACTGGTACCTTGGAGCTGAAGAAATAGTGCCAGCTTAGGTATTTGTCTCATCTTGATGCTTTGTAGTTGTCCTCTCTTCTTTTCCTGTCTTCCCTGTAGAAACATGTGGAGTAAGGCAGAGAAGGGTAATGAAGAATCCCTTTTTAAGCTCTGGAGTTTCTGTACCTTTTCTTCTCACAGTATTTTGGGAATTGAAAGCTTATCTTGATCTTATATATTGATTTTAAAAAGTCCCTTTTTGTCCTTTTTTTAAATTCTTTTAGTGGTTCAGTACCTCCATGGGAAGCTCATGAATATCCAGTCTGTTACTATATATTCACCAGACTTGTAATTTTTCCCCAAGTTAATGGTTATACTGCCTTTATCCTTGCAACAGGAAATTCTTAGAATGCTTTAAGCTTCACATTTTCCCTATTACAGTCTTTTACAGTTGTGCTGGAAATTATTAAAACTTAAAATTCCAGTTTAAGTAAGTCCAAACACTTCTAGATTATTCAGGAAGTATAGCAACTTCAGAACAATCTTTCATTAGTAATCAAGATCTCAGAGTTTTAAACTTGAGTAGTTGCTCCAAATTTGTAAAGCCTTTGAAAACGTGGCTCTAGCTCTCATCTGTTTGTGTTTGGTAAAAACGTTGTTCCTATAGTCTTTGAAAATCTAAAGACTTTGCTAAAAAGTCTTTCCATTCCCTAACACATTTTCTTGACATAAGAAGATGACATTATCTTAAAAAAAAAGAAAAAGAGCAAGATATGCCTCTTTTATAAGACCGAAAGTAACTGATTTTTATGAAGTCAATGTTCTCTACTAATATATTTTTCTAAACAAATCATAAAAGAGTATGATATGGAAAGTATCAACAAAATGTGTCATAAAAGCAAATTTTTCAAGTCTATATACATCAATGAGTTTTATGGGGAAATGAAATGTTACCTTCCCAATATTTAGCCTATCCTAGTCGAATACAAAGCTAAAACTTTTTGGAATTAGTTGGAAAAAAATAAGCAATCAAAAAAATCATGCAAATGCAAGTTTTCATAATGTCCAAGCATCAGAATATTTTAGTACAAGATTATAGAAATGTAGAGCTGGGAGAATGTCAAGAGCTTACATTTCCTCGTAAATGAGTCTGATATCAAACCACAAAATACTGTAACAAAAAGGTCCCAGTTCCTTGCTAAAAAGAGATTTTCCCAAACTGTACATGTGGACTTGCTATATACTCCTTTTCAATGCTTCAGCAGTAGTCTTTATTGCTGCATATAGCTGATGTAGCTACTTAAATCTCTGTCTTGCAATGTAGCCATGACAAACATGAATTTGCTGTAGGAAACACCGAAGTTGCAAGCAATTTGGGTGCTAATGTGGGCAGGGTGATATAAACCTTTAATGCTCTTGCTTGTCGAATGGCATATGAGGATGAAGAGTAGATGGCATGATGGACCATGAAAAGCTCTGTGATACGTTAAGATTGATTGTGGCCGGTCCTTCAGGATGAGAAGGAGTTGAGATGAAGATTTCTCAGTATTTCATGTAGTCTTTTCCAGGATTTCTTGTATCCAAAGTATGTGACCAGTGTTTTGTCCAGAATCACTCAATGGCAATGAATTTCTTTACATCATTCATACATTTGAGTTGCCAGTCACATCTCTAGCAACTACCAACAGCTGCATGTTTATTCCTAGAATTACTAATCTGGTGTGGTTTAATACTAGATGGTATCCAAATGCATGAAGTCTAAAGAGTAACAGCACCTTCATGTTTAAATACATGACTTAGAGCACTGTCAACATAAGGTTTGTTGGGGACACAGGTTATGGGACTAGAAGCAGCTGCCTGGGTCATCCTTCAGCCTATTGTTTCGGGAAATCACGGAGTCCTTTCACAATGGTATCACATTACTGTATTTGTTTTTTTACTATTCTATTGTGACACTATTCCAAAAGTGCTGGCAGAGGTAAAAAACTGTTTACCAAGGACTTCAGCTAGTATTTTAGGGTCTCAATTATGACTGAGACAGCACTACACTATCTCATAAGCCTTGGGAGTCTTCCTGAACTTGGGATCATGCTCCCCTGGCCTTTTTTGTTCCTGAACCTGCATACACAAAATGACATGTGAGTTGGCTCATCAAAACTTTTTCTAGAATTACCAGGTAAATTCACGTGTAACTCTTGCATTACCAGCTCTTAGTTCTTTAGTTTTCCAGATTTAGCTCTGCTAATTTCAGAGCTATCCAAGGCTTCCTTCTGAGAGCTTGAATGCTGCAATAATTCTCAGTTTGAAACAAATCTTCTAAAGACCCTTCATTAATCATTAAACCAACAGAATATAAATTCAAATTACTTCATTACTTGTTGCACTAGGTTCTTTGCTTATACTAACGCAAAATTAATTTGGGTCATGATTATTGTATTGCTTCAGTCTGTAAGGTGGCAGCTTGACAGCTGTAGATTCCTTGAAAACATATTTTAAGCAACTTATCCTTTCTGGTTGTTGATTTTGTTATCTTCTGCAGCTACCCTGAAAGTTTAGAGTTTCTCTAGTGAGTGGGCCAGAAAAGACTTCTCTACGAAGCTTCTTATTTCTGCTGGTTAATGTGCCTGCTAGTTCCATTACTCAGAAATGTTTGTTATGCACAAGGTAATAATGAAGCAGCAGAAGGGGAGAATCTATTAAAAGGGTGCTCCACTGAGTCACACTCCAGCAGGAGCTGTATTCTTACAAGGGCTGAAGACATTGTACCATATCCAGGAACTGAAAATGGCAGTCTACTCACCTTAATCAATTCAAGGAATTAATAAGTAAGTAACATTAGTAGAAATCAACGTGAATTTTAAACAGAAATACATTATAGATATTAATTGAATGTACTAATGTAATAGGCAGTTTACTTCCTTTACTAGCAATAGGCAAGAGAATAGGTGCGTTCTGTGGCAGTTGTAGGGATACACTTCCCACCAAAAAATAACAGACTCAGCCTCCCGGGGAAGATCAAATCATCTCTCCTTACCTGGATCTCCTCTCATAATGGTGGTGGTGGTGGTGACGGTGGCAGAAAGAGATGAAGGATGCTGACTTGTTCAAAACAGGGACAAGCATTTCCTTGAACTCAGTTGAGATAATAAGATAGTGATGACCCATATTATTCAGGGTGAAAGAAGTAGAGAAAAGCAGGATTCTCACAAGTAGGGGCAAAAGTGTGAAAAATAAAATACAAGGCTCTATTGCAATGCTGTAGACAGAAGACAGGAAGGACTGAAATAAAGCAACAGCAGCCAATTTAAACATGAACTCCATAATGTTAAAGAATTTTCTTTCATATAACATATCCAGTAGATTCAAGCTCTGACCTCTCTTAAGAACTTGAGCACAAATGTGGTTTTAGATGACGTATTTTACTGCCATTCCTGC
>NW_010539861.1:25537-32189 GCF_000687285.1 Phaethon lepturus
GTAATGTCTTGAAATTAACTAGCGCAATGTTTGAAGGCTTGTTCTGGATGAGATTGCTATTGTACTTGTACACGGACTACACTTTTCCTTATACACACTCTCCTGGTAATTCCCAGGACTTCCCTAGATGAAATACATAGCACGGTGATTTCCATACCAGCTAGAAAAGATTCAGAGAAAATCACAAAGAACCAGTATGAAATAGTGCCATTTACTCTTCTGTAAATGGTACAGACATTCATGAGAGGCCACTGGGACCGAACACTGACAGAAGTCTTCCATAAGGTCAGTTCCAGGAAGATTTCATTTTTAGTTTTGGACAAATGGAATTAAAGGATTTTTCTCCTTTCTGTTTGAAAAAGTTCACATATAAATCCTCCTAGAAGCCTAGGAAAGTTTCAGGAATTTCCAAGTGCTGGCTTCTAACTCTGGAATCCTGTTTCAAATTCTCTTTACTACTCTGCCCTACCTGTATGTGATCTGAATCTAGCCGCTCTACTACAACCACCTGTGTTCCTCCCTGTACAGCTGGCAGAAAAATAAAACTATAAAACTTATTTTCTGTAGTCCAAATAAGTTTCACATGGTACACTAATCCTGCTATTGGCAAACTAAGCATAAGCAATGTAATGGCAAAACTTACCAAGAAACCATTAAAAAATGTTTATTCACTGAACATAAAATTATATACTTTGGCTTATAGCTTGGCTATATCTCATGGGAGTGCTTTTTCTCTCTTGCCATGCTAGTTGGTTCATTAGTATGTCCTCCTCCCTAAAATTTATTGCTTTATTATCCTTCTTTATCCTAGAAGCACACAAATTTTCCTCTAGTCATAAAAGGAACAAGTAAAATGTTATATGATATAGAGCTGCTAAATATGATGATGAGGAAAGTGCAATGAGAGACTGCTTAAAACTGTCAGCTAGACAACTTGTTTGGAATGAAAACAATAAACTCTACTAGTTTGAAGTATAAAGTGGGAATACCTCAAAGGGCCCTTAAGCTCCAGTAATTAACATCAGGAAGTTCTCCCCATCGAAGTATTGCCACAATACAGTTTAACTTACAGCAATTTGCATGCCTACACAAAAGTCTTGCCATATTTGACCTAGGGCTGCTAAGTACCATTCTCCACCCATATGCATTTAAAAAACGAAGGAAATCAGCAGCCAAGATACTCAATGCACCATCTAAATACCATTCATCATTCCCCCTTTTCCTCTCTACTTCTTCTGGTCTTCTTCAACCCCCAAATCTACCTCATCCATATGAGAAACTAAGGTCGAGGCACCGGGGTGTGGAAGCATCCCACTTAGACACCAGGGCATCTCTGCTGTGCCCGTGCCGGAGACACAGGGCTGCCCCTCATCACCCTGCTTGGATTCTCCTTTTACATTCTCACACATTGCCCTACAGACCCTGCTCCAAGATCCATCTACCTCCCTGCCCTGTATTTCGGCTTTCTTCTCTCTGACTTTCAATGTCTGATCATTCTCCGCCCTCCTCAACACCACTATTTATTTTCTTTTATCTCTGGAGAGGCCTGAGCGGAGGAGAGTCTGTGCTGTCTGCATTGCCATCTTGCTGCTGGCTTGGGTAGGGACAGCAGGCGCGGTAAGAGAAGACACACTGGAAGCAGGTAGGGAATGTGCTCTTCGCTGCTTCTGCATGTTGAACATGCTGCATGCCACAGCCCAGGTTAAAGAGTGCAATGAATCTGCAGCCTTCAGGATCCTAAACTTGTGTCTTAAAGCGATGATGAAATGTAGTCTGTATTGCCAGGTCTCATCCATTCAAGGAATTTATCACACAGCCACAAGGACTAGAACAGCTTATGCATTACACATTATATTTGGATTTTAAGAAGCCTGTGCCAGTCCATACAATGATCAAAGTTTTGTGCAGAGCTGTGATAATCATGGATTGGAGCCCTTTTCATTTGGAGACCCACTAGGAGGCACAATGATCACCACGAGCAAAACCTGGATAACCTCGAGTGTGAGCTCTGCTGAGCCAGTTGGACCGTTCAGGGAACACACCCTGTTCCTCCCTGGAGGTTTCCTCTGGCAGTGACACAAAGCACCATGCCAATAAAGTAGCGTCAGAAAATTCTGCCTACAGTATGGAAATGATAAAAAATTACCCTGGGGCGTATCAATACCTCTTTCACCTCTTTCCATCTCCCTCAACCTTTAAAATTTTGACCAGCAGCATGTGTTGGAATGAAAAAAAAAGGTTTTTCCCAAAGCCATTATACAGACACCTATGAAAAACTGCAGTTTTGACAAACTGGCATTCTAATGAAAAAGCATTTTGATGAGAACATTTTTAGCTAGCTCTGTTCCAGAGAGGATTGGGCTTTAGATTGAGAGGACAGTCTCACAGAGGATAGTCCCTTAGAAACTGGAACAATGAATGTCCATTAAGCATCCATAAGACTAGCTGGCATTTGGACCTCCTCCAGTCTGTCCGAAAGACTGGATCTTATTTCTCAGTAAAGCTAATGACTGTGGTGTTAGCACCCTGAATATCAAGCTTGTGAGAATGCAGCTGTCACAATCTTTTCAGTACAGATTATTTGCGTGGTGTTTTCCTTACATTAATGGTTGAATCAGTAGTCTGCATCAATCACCAATATTCCGTATCAGCAGATGCTTCAAAATGGTCACTGTGAGAATATTGACATACAGTTTCAAAACCAGTTAAAATGCTTTAGAATGTGTTTCTTAAGGATAGCTACTAAAATAAATTTTGTCATACTTAGAAGCATTATTCCCTTTTTTCTGTACATGTTAAGTGGCTCTGTCTTTCAATTAAAATTATGAAGCAGTAACAGTCTGCCAGCATATTCTCAAATACAGTATGCTTTCAGTTCTTGGCATAGTTCTGGGGTAAGGCAATTTTGTACAATGACTAGCTTTTACACAAATATTTTGGACCATTTCCTAGAATCAATTGATAGTTTCATTGTCAGTTGCAGTTAAATCCCTCAGAAAAAGTATGTCATGCATAGGTTGTCTGTATTTCTTCTGACTACTTTGAATGCCTGAAGAGAATTTTTACTAGTTTTAAATATTTTTGTAGGAGAGTCACGTCTCACTATGATGTCAAGTGTTTTCTAAGAAGTAATCCCATGAATAACCATAAGTGTTTATTTCACTTCATTTTTACTGATTACTCTTGCCACCAAACTTTATAAAATACTTACATTCGGCTTAGTGTACGTTAACTAGGAGAGAACACAAAAATCATTATTAAATTGCCCCTAGATGAATGAAACCTTGTAAAAGGCATAAGGAAGCATCAGGTAGGTGTTAACACGGTGATATAAACAGTAGGTTACAGACGGGCTGAAACTCTAGATAGGGGTAATTTAAAAACTGGCTCAAGGCATACTAAAGATCATCAATGAGAACCTTTAACGTCTCTGAAATAAGAGAAGTGAGAGATACAACTACCGATTATGTGCTTAAAGCAAAAGCACTGGTGCAGTATCTGTAGAAGTGCAAAATGCATATTAAGCCTTTTTCAGGTGTGGAAAGTCTGAGGTTATACCAGTTCACGAGGTAGATACGACATGAGGAAGCTCAGTTCTAAATTTTTCCTTTTCTGCCAGCAACATTCAATGAATCCATGGATTTATGTCCCAGTGATTTTAATCCTTCAGGTTAAATGAGAGATTACTGGCCAAGGCTCTAATTAAACTGTCTCAGCCAGATTTTAGTGCTCCTTGGATATGCTGAAAGCCTGAACAATGTGACTTAATGGGGAAAGGCAGGAGCTTTCACCGCAGTTTTTGGTACATTCTTTCCACAAGGTTATAAACATGCAAAGGCCCATCGTCTGTCCAAATGCCCATTTCCTTCGCTGCCTCGAAATCCAGACAGGCTGGGAAGCTGCTGTGTTAACATTTCTGCAAGGGAATGGTTGAACTCTCTGACTCCCAAAGGCCCTGATTGCCATCAGCCAGGTCAGCAAGGCTGCAATGAAGGGGAAGAGCAACGTGCTGCTGCTTCTGGTGACATTTAGCCATATAGGCTGCTCTATGGTACTGCTTTAAGTATCACACTCAACCTCCACTATGGAAAGAGAGAAACACAGAAAAGCAGGGATGGTCAGGTACAATTTCCTATGTGTAAAAATACTAGCATCTGGATCTGGGTGTGGTTTCAGTTAATAAACAGAGGACAACTGGGAGCATAATCCTAAGACTCTGTGTTTCCTGGCCACTTTTAGACAGTTCCAGACAATGAACCGGGCTTTTGCAAACCAAACCCTGAGGGCTAATCCTGAAAGCCTGTCTCTTATGGTGGGTTTCTTAATCCCATGTTTTCCAGGGTGGGAGTTTGCCCTCAGTCTTACTCATTTCTTGGTCTTGTACTATAGCCTTTTCAGAACCTGAAGCCTTGAATTCAGACTTGTAGAGTCATAGAATCATAGAACAGTTTGGGTTGGAAGATACCCTTAAAGTTCATCTAGCCCACCCCCCCCTGTAATGAGCAGGGACATCTTCAACTAGATCAGGTTGCTCAGAGCCCCGTCCAACCTGACCTGCAATGTGTCCAGGGATGGGGCATCTACCACCTCTCTGGGCAACCTCTTCCAGTGTTTCACCACACTCATTGTAAAAGATTTCTTCCTTATACCTGGTCTAAATCTGCCCTCTTTTAGTTTAAAATCCTTACCCTTTGTCCTGTTGCAACAGGCCCTGCTAAAAAACTTGTCCTGTTTTGAGCGTGATTTGGGGGCAATCCTCTGCTTAGTTTTGCTCTGATAGCCAAAAATATAGACCAATACAGGTTGTTAATGAGGCATTTTTTCAGGAGGCTGCTCTGAGTCACAGAAGTCTTCCTGCCTGCCTTCAGGTGACATTTCCTTCCTAGGGATGGTAAATGGATGGGATGTCAGCCTGCCTCCCTGGTGTTCCCAGCTTTTAGCAGTCCCTCACTCAGTACATGGGCTTTCTCCCACGCTTGGTTCCCACAACTGTGATTTTTAAAGTTGGAATCTGCAAGTATCCAAGTCTTCTGGCTCTGGGAAGGGCTATCAAATTCAGCCTTACTTACCAAGTAGTGTATGTGGAAGGGAGCAGTACAGATAGTTCAAACTTGGAGACAGATCACAAGAGACAATTGTTCATCATATCTATGATGGTTTATGTGCTATTTAACAAGACAGTTGAATCCTCTAAAAATAAATAGGCCTCCTTTTATTTAACAGTGCTTTAACCCTCATCCTGCATGAGGAATTTATTTGATAAAAAAGCTTGATCTTCTCTTTTTGCTTATACTGCTTTTTTGCAACTCTAACGACTAGAGCAACTCTTAACAAAACCTGACAGACAATCATCTTTTGACTATGAGTAGCTACAATTCAAGTCTGTCAGTTTTTCTGAAGTAGATTATGTTGAAAGACCCTTACTCTTTGGTGAAAAGTTATCTTGAAGAATACAAGTCGCCATCAATTTCCCAGGATTAAAATCCTGAGCGTTTGACTTGCTCAAAGCATTTCTTTAGCCACGGAAGAAGAGACTAAGACTGCCTAAACACAGCAAAAGTCACCACCACAACAGCAAGGGATGAATGGAAAACAGCTGCATTTGGCAGCAAACCAGGTCATGTTCCAATTACGTTTTTGAGTATTTTACAGAAGCCATTCAGTCATCAACGAATTCAACATACAGAAAGATATCTGGCAACCTTTAAGCACTTTTACAGAAACCTTTATGCCAGCAGAGAATACGCTAGAAACCCTTGCCATCTTAGACATTTTTATAGAAAGCTGCATGCTTAGTGAGAACAAGTAAAGGATTCTTCTAACAGCAGCCTCAATTTTCTTTACTGAGACTTCAGCCCCAAGCTGAGCTCCAGGTGAATCACAGGGCAAAGATGTTCGTTTTCTCTAGCAGCCTTCCCAGTGACAATTTTTCTCTTTAGAAGGGTATTCTACAAGTTTTCTGTTAACTGCTTTTTCCCCAAGTTGCTCTCCATGTTACAGCTTTCTGTGGACGGAGGAACCCTCTCCATGTCTGGTCAGACAGGAGAGCATTACTCGTTCAGCTTCATAAAGAACGCCTACTTGGAAACTTGAAAACACCACTGATTAATTTGAACAACAGCATCTTATCTGAGGCTTCCCCTATCTACACACCAGCACTTTTAGAATTAAACAAACAACACCGGACTAGATGCATAGAATCATAGAATAATTTGGGTTGGGAGAGACTTTTAAAGGTCATCTAGTCCAACCTCCCTGCAATGAGCAGGGACATCTTCAACTAGATCACGTTGCTCACAGCCCAGTCCAACCTGACCTGGAATGTTTCCAGGGATGGGGCATCTACCACCTCTCTGGGAAACCTGTGCCAGTGTTTCAGAACCCTCACTGTGAAAAACTTCCTCCTTATATCTAGTCTAAATCTGCACTCTTTCAGTTTAAAACCATTACCCCTTGTCCTATTGCAACAGGCCCTGCTAAAAAGTCTGTCCCCATCTTTCTTTATAAGCCCCCTTTAAGTACTGGAAGGCTGCACAAGGTGTCCCCGGAGCCTTCTCTTCTCCAGGCTGAATAACCCCAACTCTCTCAGCCTGGTACCATAGGAGAGGTGTTCTACCCCTTTGATCATTTTTGTGGCCCTCTTCTGGACCCG
>NW_010539862.1:0-26835 GCF_000687285.1 Phaethon lepturus
TGTCTTGGAGCCGGCTGGCGTTGACTCTATCAATCAGACATGGGGGAAGCTTCTAGAATATTCTCACAGAAGCCACCCCTGTAGCCATCCCTCTACCAAAACCTTGCCAGGCAAACTCAATAGAGTGAGATGGTTAATTTGAATACATGGTATACCTAAACTACATGATTACAGCATAAATACATTCTAAGGAAAGAATGGTTTCTGTCCCAAAGAACTTAGAGTATAAATAGAACAAAAGGACAGTATTAAAAACCAGACAGATTGAATGCAAAGTAGCACTAGCTATAACTAGCCGCATGAAAAGCAATAATGACAGCGCCTCAGCTTTCTCAGCACTGAAGTACATAGGCACATAGGTAGCACGAGTGAGGAGAGATATGAAAAAGGACAACGATCTCTCTCCATTTTTTTTTTTCTCTGAAATGCATAGGTTAGTCTATCAGGCCAAAGAAAGACTAAATACCCATTTTTTAAACTGTAACACCCCTCACTGGTTCTATGATTATTTTTTCCCTAAGAACCTTCAATATGTAACCATTTGGTGTAATCCCCCTTTTATTTGTGGGACTGACTCAGACTACAGAAATATACAGGCATGTATATTTTCTCAGTCTTAACTAGTAGATCTGTCTTTCTAGAAGCAGGATATACATTTTCTTCTAACTGGCATGATAATCTCATTGCCATTACTATGTCATGGTTTATCAAGCTGTTAATTTGTGAACGACTGATTGTGATCACATACATTTTGAACTAGTAAGGAAATTTACATCTTTGCATTTCATTTTGGCTTGAAACTGGCCATTAATGGTTTAGTCTGCTTCCCTGACTGCCTCTGAACAAGGAAGATTGTGTTAATTTTGTGTTTTTCACTGATTTCACAAGAAAGAATGAAACATGATCATCATCAGTGACAGTTTAAGTCTGACTTTAACATTAAAGATATTTGGATTAATCTCCCATGGTTAATGTGGGCAAGAGGCTAACCACAAAATGTTTGTGTTCTTTAACTTTTTTTTACTCCCTTTGCGTGACATAACTCTTTACAAGACACCCTGCCTTTTCTGCATTTATTGCTTTTGGCCTAGCAGTATGCATACGGTCCCTAGGGAACAAAAAACTTCCTTCAGCTTCCTTCTGCAGAGGAGAATACCTCTGGATGGAGGGGAAATACTACTTTCCTTGAGAGGGACTGCCAATCAAGTATACAGCGAGCTTCAGAACCGTCTTCCAAATTTTTGATAGTTCTGTTACGACCTTGTAACTTGAAATGGTTGGCTAGAGAATAATAATGAGACAACCTATCTCTCAGCCCAGTGCAAGATACTACTAAATTTCTTTAGATAGCAACTCCTATTTATAAAAGACAGGAAAAGTAAGGATAATGGAAGGACATGTATTACAGTAATGCAATTATCAGGCTGATGATGAAGGTAATTTTGTAGTTGTTCTTCCAGTTGGCATTGATCTCATACCATGCTGGGGTAAAACAAACAAACAAACAAACAAAACACAACAATGCCCTCCCCCCCCAAAAAAAACCCAACAAAAAACAACAAATTAACCAAAGAAACAAAACGTACAAAAAAAACCAAACAGAAGCAAACCCTTTCTGGCTGCTGAAATTTTCATTGACAGACCTATAGTATGCATTCTGACAGACTCTTCAGTTTCTACCAGGAATGTGATCTGCACCCACAATAACAAACAAAAATATACAAACAACCTGAGTTTTTCCACAGATTTTTTGTTACGTTGGTTTCAGAAATTACAATAAAATTTCAGATGCATACAAGCTCCTTTAACCAACTTTTAGAAATTGCTGATGGTTTCTATATATGGATTATAACTCTTAGATTTTTTTTCGAACCTTAAAAATAAGTAATTGATGTTCAGCCCTATAAGATAAAGAGAACTTTATAAAACGCACAACTTCATAAGTCCAGTCAACACTGACGGTATTGTTCTTAAATTACTGATTATAAATACCAACGTTTTGAAGCCTGATGTTTCTTACCAGAAGTTGTAGTGAAGTCAGTCAAATTCTTCCAATTAGTGGACTCAGACTTTGAAGGAAGGTCTAAGTACATACAGTCTGCCCACTGCGATGGAGTTTCTTGGTTGTTTCTTTTCTGTTTGTATGTACTATGTAAGATTTTGATTGAAGGAGTGTGGATGTGCAGAAGGGAGGAAGGTGGTAAGAGGGAAGCGTGACTGTTTCCTCTGCCCTGATTGATTTACGTTACATTAAGGAAACCCAACAAAAAGAGAGAGCTGGGGAGTGTGAATCTGGGAGCAGTTCTAGACGGGCAGGATGGGGACAGCAGAGACAAAGCAAGCAAGAAACCTGAAGCACTTGAACATGTTGGGGGACCCTGAAAGGAGCAGGGTCCCTGCTTGCAACAGAAGACAGACTCACAGCCAACGTGAGAAGTGAGGGATAATGGAAATTACCAGACTTTTCCTGTTGTACCATGAGGTACTGTGGGATCAGTGAGAGGCTGGGAATTCCAGGACTGGAATTAAGAAGGGAACACAAGAGTGAGCACTGTGGGTGAGGGAATATTTGCTGTCAATCACTTTGTTTACTCCCTTACCCTGAGAGGCTGAAATGACTTTATTATGATTCTGCATTCTGGCTAACCTGAAACCAGCAGGAGTAGCTACCCTATTAGATGATACTATTGCTTCAAAGAAGGTTCTGTAAAGATGACAAGTGTGAACCAAGTATGTAGCCCTTCACTGCAGTTTCCCTGATTCCCTGTGTAGTACTTCTGGTTTTGCTGGTGCAATTCACAGTCATACAGTGTCACCAGGATATTTTGTAGCACAACAAAAATTGAAAACGTAATAATGCTGATAAGTGAAACACATATTAGTTGAGATCTGTATTGAACTTCATATAAAAATAAATAAGATACAGAATTCTGTACTGATTGCATTATTCTTTTTCATATTTAATTCAACAAAACCACCCTGTTTTAGAATCCACTTCTTACAGATATGTCAATGTCTTCAGAATTCAGAACTACTTTGTAACATAAACCAGAGAGTGATGATATAGAACTGAAGTAGTGTGCTGCCAAGTAGCGATGCCTTTGTGGATAAAATAGTTTTATTTTATTCTTTTGTGCCAACAAAAAAGACATCAAAATTATAAAAGCAACTTTATTATAATATTAATGCATTCTATTGAATTCCACATTTTCATTACAATTTTTCTGAGGATGAAATCTACTTTTTGGTTCTGCAACTAGTTTTCATGCTTGGTATGTTTGTCACAGCTATATCATCTCCAACACTGGAATAAGAACCTGTATTTCATAGCGTAAGATTTTACTTTTCATTCATGTGCCAATCAGTTACACCCATTTTATCCTTTTTTTCTTTCTCTTGCTTTACTGAATCTTAGTTTCATTGTATTGTTTTCTTTTTCTGTCCCTTTCTTCTTTTTCCTACAAACCGTTTTTAATCTTCCCTCCTTTTTTCTACTAATTCTTATATTTCCTAATCTTGTCCCACTTTCTCACCCTTTTGAATCAAGGTAAGACATTTGCTAGCCAGAGCAATTCTCTGTGGAAACAACACATACGAGAAAGAACAAAGGGTATTTATGCAAAGGCTTTTGGGTTTTTTTTTTTGCATGATGTTTAACCCTTCAAAGATCGGTGAGGCTAATGTCCATGCAGTTAAGAGGAAAAAACTTTGATAGTCCAGAAACTTGGCAAGCTGGTGGGACGCAGCCCCAAACATCGTTTCTGAGAAAGATATGGAAAAGAATTCAGGATAATTGATAACTGTAACTAGAAATGTTTTTTTAAATATTTTTATACTGAGATCCTGACACTGTATAAAATATTTTTACATTGAGAACCATCCTCTTTACACTTACTTCTACTGCATGGCACATTTTGGTTGTGACTATGTTCTATAACGTAATGAACATACTCATAGAGGCATCAGTTACATCATCACCAAGTGGGGGCAAAATGATAAAGAAAGAAAAAAGTTGTCATCTAAACTCTCTGTGAGGTAAGGAGACTCGATATTGCTGAAGTTTAGTTACTGTTACTATATATAAAACTGTCATTTTTATTAACATTACCGGTAATGTTTGCAATGTCATTCTGCCTAGAGACGAATATATATGAGTTTATAAACAGGTAATTCTGTTTTGTTATGATTTAGTTTTTGTTTGTAAGAAACTCGCCTTCTTGCAATGCTGATGACATCAAGAGGAATTACTGTAGAATTCAAAGGCACTGCATCTGTGTTGACAGTTTCAGCATTATATACCATTTAATTTTTAATCTGATGAGCTATAAGTGTGGCTAATGTAGTGTGCATTTAAAGTCCTTGGTACTTATTTATTGTACTGAGAATTTGGTTTCAAAACAGAAAAATAAACACAAGTTTGAAATGTTAATTAGAGAATTTATAGTTAATCTAATCGAAGTTGGAAATACTATAGAATAGTTGCAGTTATTTTTAAATCTTTCACTGTAATAAACATGACTGGTTGACACCAAATGAAGCAGTGATCAGAATGATTCTCTCTTTTAACAATGGAGTCTAAATTATAATAATATTAATTTTACATTAGTATAAAAATGTATTTGCAGTTTGAGCGTTGAAAATAAAAAATATTATCAGGCCTCCAAATATAAATTTTGTGAATGCTTTTCAAATGTTTATATGAACATAAACTCCAACCTACATTCACAACCTACTGCTCACAAAGTTTGGAAACACATGAATGGCCTTTCCATTCTGAGGCAAGCTGTGGAACTTCCAAGGAGAGATTCAAGGAAACAGTGAAAATTCCCAAGTCTGGCATGGTTCCAGGAACATGTGGGAAAGATTACTTGCAAGTAAGAGAGATTTTTTAAGATTTCTGAGATGCAATTAGATGAGCTCAAATATTGGACACATCAGAGGGGCCAGAACTTCCTTTAGTGTGAAAATTTCTATTTCTGTTGTGTTTTACAAACTCTAGCCAACTTTATACAGTCAGTAATTTAACGTGTCATAAATAATATACAATGCCACAACAGCCCACTGAGGGCTAATTCCATCATTTATATTAATGTTTCTTCTTCTCGTCCAGTTGGAGCAGAGTGGAGAGAAGAGTTTGGCCATGTTTGTTTCATTTGTGCACATGAGTTTATGTTTTTCTGTGGATGGAAATGTGATCAAGGCACCAAATCAGGAGTCAAGGTGCAAAACACTTTGTTCAGAGCAGAAGTCAGATGCCCCTGCTATTATCTACAATAAAACACCTTTGTTCTCCTCATTCACTTAGGCTACTGAGATTTATTTTTTTAAAAGCTGTAATCACAGCCAACCTTCAGGAAAAAATATTGCTCCAATCACCAAGCAAAGAGTTAATTAGAAGCCAGCACAGAGACTGACAGAGAAACTTCTGATTCCTCGGCCACACTGAAAGACTGATCCTGACACTTAAAGGAGAAGCAGACCTCAGATCTGATGATCAAGCAGCAAAAAGTATGTGAAAATATTTTCAAGAGCAGTTCCTCCAGTAGTAACACAACAAAAGAAACACGAAGTTTAGCCAAAGCTATAGTAGGATCATCACTTTATCTCAAAATCTTCAAATCACTGTGTTGGCTATTCTGATTCACAACATCATGCTCTCGTTCAAATGAAGAAGAGAGACCTCAAGGAGGTTTTCTGAGAGGAGACCAATGCACATACTCTGCAAACAGCAACAACAGGCTCAGATTCTGAAGAAACAAGTCTATGGTGGAGGCAGCTTTAAGATCTTGTTCTAAGCTGATGCTCTTGCCTAAAAACAAGTTTTTCAGCTCGCAATAGGCCTAGGTCTTCTGGGAATGGACTTTGGAGATATTAAAAAGTGATACAGAGTGAACAGTTGTATCCATCATCCTTGGACTTCTTCTAGCTACTTTCCAACTACTGTAATTCTTGCGTCTCTTTGTGAACAGCAAAAGAATGTATCAATTTTGTTACTGTTCTAAGCAATAATAATTAAAAAACTTTCTTATTTTTAAATTTTACATTACTGGTAGAAAAGGAGATCAACCAAGCTGGTTAAATGTAAAGACTTCAGGGTTGTTCAGTGTGGAGAAGAGGAGGCTGAGGGGAGACCTTATCGCTCTCTACAACTACCTGAAAGGGAGTTGTAACGATGAGGGTGTTGGTCTCTTCTCCCAACTAACTAGTGACAGGACAAGAGGAAACGGCCTCAAGTTGTGCCAGGGGAGGTTTAGATTGGATATTAGGAAAAAATTCTTTACCAAGAGGGTGGTCAAGCATTAGAACAGGCTGCCCAGGGAGGTGGTGGAGTCACCATCTCTGGAAGTGTTCAAAAAACCTGTAGATGTGGCACTTCAGGACATGGTTTAGGGGACACGGTGGCGCTGGATTAATGGTTGGACTTGATGATCTTGAAGGTCCTTTCCAACCTTAGTGATTCTGTGATTCTGTGATTCTGTGATTCTGTGACTTATGCTTAGTCTCAAGTTTATGATGAGTCATGTGAAAAATATGGTAAAGTTTGCTCAAAAGCTGAAAGGGTGGTATTCGTTAATCAAAGCAAGTATAAAAGAACAGTAGGGCAGTGCTTTTCAGTTCCTGAGAGTCAAGCTTTCTTGAAAGTAACCATAAGTGTGACAAGAATTATCATTTTTCCCTTCACTTGTGTTCTGGAGGTTTGGTTTTATGAGAACTGCACGTCTCAAGTAGGTTATGTACAGCATTATGCAAGAAGTAGCTGCTCTAAAAACTTGCATAAACCTTGAGTAGGTTACTTTTTCACAACAGCAATCTTTATTATTTTCTGATGAAACAGCTAAGCCTAATACTATGCTTTGTTAGTTCTGGAAAGTTGTTGCTATATGTATTTTGAGGCAAGCAAACAAAAAATATGCTATGAAGTATATGAACAGTTTAAGCTTTTTGACGATATCCTGCTCTTGGAAAGTGATATTTTTTACCTTGCAGGGGCTGGAGAAAGTATTGTTGAAAAAATGTATTGGATCTCAGACTACTAATTAAGTGTTGAGAACTGACAGTTATACTATTAGCGGGGAGTATATACTTGTAATTTCTTGGCTTGGTGTCCTCCTTGCACTACTCCTAAGTCTGACCTAAGACAGTGCTGTGCTCAGCAACGCTGATGTGTTTGTGGTAGCCACTCCTCTTTATTTGCTAGTTACAGAGTAAAGGGTTTGGATCAGATGTATGTCATAAGATGTGCAATTCATGCAACCAACCCCCCAGACACATCTAAGCAACCCAATCTGTTTGCATTTTCAGTTAAGTGTTTTTTATGATTTTCAGAATCCAATTTAACTGGACAAAGAGTTGGAAGGCAGAGATACCATTGGTAATATAATTCTTATCGGAAGGATTATCTTGACATAAACCTTTCTGAAAGTTATAGCTAAGGAGATGAGGGCAGGGTTCATTCTGAAGATGTCCAGTGTGAAACTAGTGACAGCTGAACTATATGCCAAAAATGCATACCAAGAGAAGAAAATAATATATAAACCAGAAAGAATATCTGGATTTTTATGTTTAACTTACAAATTATTTTGTTTATATTTTCATTGATTTTGTATTGGAGGTCAGTTCATCTGAATTCTCTTTAAAATCTCACTTTAGAAGTTACTTAGTTCTCTCTATTGTCTATGAAAAGAGACTCGAATGACAAGTTCAGACACAGGCATCTAATTTTTAGTTGTCCAGCTAAGGGCAGATGGATTTCATCCATATTATATTCAAAAGAGAAAATGCCCTCATTTTTAACAATGTACAGAATAAGATCAAGCAACTAAAAAAAAAAAAAAAGTACTTCTGTTGAATTCTTTAAAAGAAAGCAAGATATTTAGAATGAAAGGGAAAATAATTTTGCATTAGTCTAATTCAGATCAGCACTCTGAACTTCTGAATATTTACATCACTGAATATTTTAACTTTTCCTGCTATTATTTTTACTTTTTACAAATAAACTACATGGCATTCCATGGCACATAGAGAAGTGAATGTCTACATTTTTCTACTGAGCTGAAGAATGATTTTGCTGAATTGTTGCTTATTTTGTGTCATATTCTGTAGCTACATTATGGTACTTTTAACTCCCCAAATCAAAATAAAATTTAATGACATTTTGATCTTTTTAAGAGTTTTGGGGCATTAGAGGCATTCCGTGTAACTAAAAATAATACCTGTGTTTTAGAGATGAAGAATAAAAATGGATGTTTTCTGGAGGACCTAGTGTTGTAGAGGCAAAAAATTATGAAAAATTATATTGTCATTATGATTATTAAATTCCTCATCTCATCTAAATAGCACAGGAAAAGAAATGAAGAAAAAAATACCAAATCTTCAATTTATCAGTTCTGCTTAAAGTCTTTAAATATTAGGCAAATAGTTGGGAAAACTTATTTTATTCATTTACCTACTGAAGTTCAAAACGCAAAGAGCTCAAAATGCATGAGAGAAAGGAAAACGTTCTTCAATTTAGCTAAAACAGAAGAAATAAGAATTTTATTTCATCCCCTGTAAATAGAACTATGCAAGTTTTGTCTCAGGTAAAAATCTTTCAAGGCAACTCTTTTCCAAATAATTGTTCATGGATAATTTAGAGTAGAGAACAAAGATTTCAACTACCCCCTAAGATGATAGTACTGGATCAATAGGCTTTACTAGTATAAGATAACGTATCTGAGAAAGGTGAATATAATTTAAAATATTTTTTGTCTGTCTCACAGGATTCATGCCTTGGTGGTTAAGTGTACCACTAGAGCTGGAAAACATATGATGTCTTTTTCTTGGGAAATTATAGTCCCTCAAGTAGAAAACAATTTTTACCCTCCACAGTACTGTGTCTTTTTATTGTTTAGCCAATTAAATAATGTAATGTTTTAATATAACTCCTGTGAATTTTCAGATTTCACCAGTGACATTCCTGTTATCCCATGAGTCCTCAAAGGTAACCACAGGAAAATTATTCTTAATTTGAGAACAGAAAAAAATTATGTTGTTTAATGAAGTTTTCAAACTTCATATTTTATTCATACTTACTTCATACCCAAAAAACATTTTGATGTAGAATGCACTGAAACACTTCATGAATTAATTCCCTGGTTTTAGATACATTTCATAATAGATAGTCTCGTTTTTACATTAAATTCTTAGAATTGTAAATCAGCAAAGCCAATACACAATGCAGTACAGTAAACAACAACAATCAAAGAAAAAAAAAAATGCTTTCTGGTGATTGATACTGTAATTTTTTCAATAGAGGCCTCAGACACTTTCAATTACATCCCACTCCCCCAGCTTTTCAGCTCCCATATGTCAAGAATACAAACAAGTGAGAGGCAAAATTCTCCCACGTCAGGTAAGAGAGCTAAGTATATATATATTCAGTATATATATATATATATATATATATATACTCTATACTCTCAGAAACTCTCTGAACTATTGGCAAAGTTCCACAGTCAGAAAGGGGAAGCACCATCTCCTCAAACTCATATGTGAACGACAAGAGGATCAGAAGAGAGTGATTTTGTGCTCACAGCTCTGTCCTGCATTTCGGGCTCCATCCTTTCCCCTGTGCTACAGACCCTATTGCCATCAACTTGCGTGAAGAAGGTCATGGTTTGCCTAAAGGAAGGAAGTGTTTTGTTCTTTCCCTGGCACCCTCAAGAGCCAGCTCTTCCAAGAACAAATTCTGCTGTGTAATGGGGTGGAGAATCACCTGCTGATATCCACAGAGAAAGGCACTGTGTCCCCAGAGAATGATGTGGGTAGCACTCTGCAGCATATGGTCCTGTAAAAAAAGCTCACTGAAGATGCCATACTTCAAACTGAATACACACCAAGAAGGGGAGAGGACCTGGGAGAAAAGAGATCATGCCAGAAGTTTTCGTGGGATGGTGATCATGGTCTCTCACACTAAATGCATTTATTATCCCTCTTTACCATTATTCTGAGACCACTTGAATGAAATGCTTTATTAAATTACAAAATGAATGTGGGGATAAAATAAAACAAGTCAATTTATTCCCTTGACACTATGACAGAAATTTTGTAAACTCCAGATATAACTACATTTGAACTCCCAACAGCAATTTCACATTTCAAATGCTGAAGTTGTTGTCCTGTCAGCAGCAGTTAACTTCCCATGATTAACAACCAGAAACAAATTGGGAAAAAACTCCAAACCCTTAAGTTTTTCAGAAGTCAAAGATATAGGCAATTAAAGATGCCAAAATCTTTCACATTTTTTGTGGAGGAGTTCATAACAAAATGGGTATTCTTAATCTTTTATTTATACACACACATAAAAATATTCTATTCTATTCTATACAGGAAAGATGAGTGAGGATTCATTGACAAAATGTTTCTGGTCCTTAATAATTCACTCTATGAGCAACTAGATTGTTAATAGGAATTTTTGCCTGCCTCCTGTTTTGATGAGCCAATAAACATGCTCGTTTCATTTCATTTCATTTCATTTCATTTCATTTCATTTCATTTCATTTCATTTCATTTCACTTCCTTCACACTTAGGGGTAAGATGCATTCCTCACAAGCATATTTTTTACTGACTTCATTATGTTGAAGAAGTAGATGAAGCAAAGTCTGTCATTTCACTGGTGCATCTGAAGTTATTTTAGAGGTGTCAAACAACAGCAGGCCCAGCCATTTCTCTTCCTCCAAATCTTTCCCACACTTGTCCCAGAAATATTGCATACATGCTGAATCCTTGTCTCATCCTCTGGCTGATAGAAAGCCAGTTGCTGTAGTATGTTGCTGCTCACACTCGTCTCTCTTGCTGCTGACAGAAACTTGCGATGAGTTCAATGAGACGTCTTAGAGTTCCCACATCTGGAAAGCTAGAGCTGGTCAAGTCAGATGGTGTCAAAATTTTTGAGAAGCTGAACACATGATCAATGTAGGATTGCACTGCCCTCCTTTTATCAGTGATGTTACATATGGTTGTGATTAGGTCATACGCGCCTTTCTTCTCTCTGAGTCCGCCCTTTAACTTCATGTGATCCTTCATCATATGGACAAGGACTTTGTTCTTAGGCAGAATCTGGAAGATGTTATGATTGTAATAACACTTTGTTATGCTGTCTTTTCTTTGCTGAGGGCAAAAAGATTACCTTTGTCCCCCTATTTTTCTGGCTATCCTGACATCAGTGCAAATTTCTCACACGAGATCAGCTCTGATCACCAATTCCTTTTATCGGTTCTCATAACACATTAGCTACTGCTGTTCCTCTTTTTAAGGACAGGCACATACTTGATTCGTCTTACTCAACTAATAGCTTTTGCTCTGTTCTCTTTTTGTCATCATCCTACATGGTGAATAGCTCTGATAAAGCATGTGGACTGAGGCATTCAGCAAGATGCTTAATACTAGTAGCTTTAAACTCTGAGACCGTCATAAAGCCTACAGCCTGTCACAGCTTTGCAAATTAGCTTGTTCACCATATTCACACAATGAGAAACTGTGACCTAAAGTCGTCTTAACACAGACATTACCTGCAAAAGCAAAAATGAAAGAAAATTTGTATGAAAATTGATAGGTAAAAGTAATTATCAAAAAAGTTCATTCTCTAGATTATTAAACTACTGCACTGGATTCTGAACTCATCCTACTTACTGGTAGGTCATGACCTTGTCACTCCAGTAGGCAGGAGAAAAAGATAGCCCTTCAAAGTGGCGAAATGAGAGAAAACTCTATGTAGATATTCTTTTTCCAAAAAATTATATTTGGCTGACCTTTCCTTTTCTGAATGACAGGGACTTGAGCCATTGTCATGGCCTTTTAGTATGGTTATATTATCTTGTATTATTAATAATTTGGGTAGCAGAATCCTTCTGCCTATTGATTCAAGTAATCCAGGTAATTGACTTGAAGATATATGTACCATGTGGCTGGTGGCATACCACTCCTAATGACCAATCAATTCTTCAGGTTCCATCTAAGTTGTGTCCTCCAACAAACCAACTTGGTTTGTACAACTAGCAAAACTCTTCCTTATGTAACTGTCCTAGCCAATAGCCCTGAGCACACTCCAGTGTAGTAAATACAGGAGAACCTAGTGCTCCAGTCTCACCGCTGCAATTTCTGCTTGCCAGCTTCTGTACAGTTAAATACAGTCATTAAATTAAAGAATCATGAGACATTTACCCCATAGACCAAGCCAATATGACATCTCTGGACAACGAGAGTGGTTCTGGATAGAGGCAAATGTTGGTGAAGCCTGGAAATAGAAGAACTGCAGGGCTGTTGATAGGAACATAGACATAACTATGTTCACAGATCACTCAAGCACAGGTGTGTGCTTTGGCACTTCCTACCATCCCATTATTACTTTCTGGCATTGTCTATTTACAGAAAACTCCTTTGTGGGAGTGTCTTGAATTTCTAGACTGTACCTAGCTGCCATAACTGAGCAAATATGATACAGGAACTACACTACTCCTAGCAGGAGTCTTAGTTTGTGCATTGTCCACATTTACTTGGAGTGGTGTCAGTAGTGATGCAGAAAACAAACAAATGTTCAATAAGTATTATTTTATTCTGTACTTAGAAGCAAGTAGGGAATTGTATTTACATTCTTTATGAATGATGAACCACTTTTTAGTCCATTAGTAAATGAATATGTCTAGCAGGAATAATTATTTTAAAAAATCAAACCTAAATAACACGAACACAGGACCTGTTTGGGTTTTTTTAAAGATATCTTATTGCACTCATAGCCCAATTATATTAATTTGTAATTAAAGTTGAAATAGCATGCAAATTTCACAGGTCTGGAAAAGCCTTACACTGAAGAAAAAGAAAAAAAGAAAAAAAAAGAGTGACTGGCTGTGAGTTGAATTCAGAAATAATTTAAATGAGAACTTTGGCTGAAAGGTTTAACATTGAGGTTAACTGAGCGTAAAGTCATGTGGTGGAACTAGACTTTGGTGGGAGGAATAAAACAGATAACTCAGCCGAGGCAGCCATTGGTGGTGTTCTTGCTTTCCCTCTCCCTCACAGCTAGCTACCTGCACTTCAAAGTCCAGGTGTCTTCCTGGCTTGTACTAACACAAGTAGTGAATGATGCACTCAACACATATCTTCAGGTCTTTCTTCTAGATACGTTTTTGTTAAGCATGATTGTTTGGATTCATTATAGGTGTAACAGAAAGTAATTTAAAGGGATGTGATATATGAGAAGTCATATTAGATGATTTAATAGACTCTTTTGGGCTTTAAACTCAATATTATGAGGCTATGATTGTTTTCTTATGACCCATGTGGAAGGAATTTAAACTATTCCTACAAACTGCAAGTATCTCCTACGGATACTCTTAATCATACTCACCAATTTCCACTGAAGCATGCAAGGCCATTGAAATCTGTATTTTCTTGCTAAGAGATATTTCTGCTCTCAGTTCATATGCATACTACAGACAAACAAATGCACCTGCAACAGAAGAACTTGATAAAAATAACTTAAGCATAACCAGGAGTTATTAACATGTCTGTGTGAAGCGTGAGCAAAGGTCCTTTAGAATAATGGTACCTATATGGCATTGTAAATACATTAATTTCAGATATTTGAATTCTTATTTACAGTTGCATTCATATTTTTTAAAAGTCTTAGAAAATATGAAAAAACACCGTAGTATCCCTAACAAAAGTAAAAATTCCTAGCTCACAAAGTAATAAACTAAAATTTTACATTTCCTCTTGGTTTTTTTAGTTTCAACAGCATATTTACAGCTGGATTTATGGAAATGGAGATGTTTTCCTTAATTTATGATGTCTAGATTCTATTTATGATATTATATCATGGTCATTTTTTTTAATTGAGTTAAAAGAATTCATCAGGTTTAATTCTTCCTAAATACATCTAGTGTTTTCAGGCCCAGGAAGATGCTTTATTACATGCTTGCAATTGTGTTCAACCAACAGACAGTAAGAGGATGAACAAAGAGGTCTTCCTCCCAAGACAAGAACTAGAGAGTCAGATATTTGTGTGACCTTATTCTCTTAGCTAACCAGGGCTTTTACATAAAGGATGTCAAATGGTCTACAGCCAGATGTAACTTTCTTCCAGATGTAGGGCTTAGACTACATTTTGCTCTGAGAGAAAATCCCTCAGCAATGTGGAGCTTTTCATAGAAAAAAACAAGTGGAAGATGACCAGCTGACTGGGAGCCACACGTGGTGAATCTGAGAGAAGGCAGGAGTTTCTGAGAACGCTCAACTATCCCTTAAGCTATTGCTTTACTGAAAAACAGAATAAGCAAAGAGGACAATCTGTGGAAAATTCTGCAGGGGACTATAAGGGTTACTCACACCTCCTGCCTGATTGTTCCTGCAAATTTTTGCACAGTGAATTGTGACAGAGTAAACTGTCACATGGGAAGCAAATCTCTACAGCTGACTCCAATTATCCACTAATCTTTCCAGAAATTACTTTGAGTGGGAGAGGCTGGAGAAAAGCGGTGTGGGATGCAGCAGCAGTACTTCAAGATCCAACTTTTTCTAAGAGCAAGAGAAGCAATTCCAAAAAAAAGAGGATTACATATCAGTGAAGGTCCAGAAGAAAATTGCTCTAAGTGGTGTATGAAGACCTTCTTAAAATAAGACCCCAAGAAGAGCACAGTTTAGCAATGTCTCCCTAAAAGCCTTTCTTTGCTGAAGGAACAAGAGAACCTATGAAAAAAAACTAAAAGGGTGCAAACTACGTATTGACCATCCTATTTTCAGAGGTTTGGCAATTTTTTCTGGATTCTCCTAGTATTAGTCAATATATTAGACTAATTCAGGCAATGTAACTAACCCGGGAAATAGGGAAATATTACAGTTTAATCTAAAAGTAACAAAAAAAATATTAAACTGAGAGAATCTTTTTATCCATGTCAAAACACAGCTTAGAGTTGTTATGGATCAGCAAAGGTCTAGCAAATTATTTACTTTTTCATTTGTGGCAGTTTGTGATAAACATATTTACAACATACTGTCCATATTTCTTTAGTCTACCTAAGTTTCAGAACACACTAATTTGTTATTAAAATGTTCCTTCTACACAACAGCTTCTTGAAAAACTGGTTTCTGGTCATTTAAAGCATACTTTATTACATATGACATGAACAATTCATGGCATAGTTTTCAATACTTTTCCCAAAACTTCTGAAAATATAGCGCTTTGGATTCACCTTTGCAGCTGCTCAGAAGATATCCCAGGCAAAACTGTAACGAAATGTTTTATGATCTAAAGTGAATAATGACTCCTTCCTCAACATAAGTACCTCCATAAGTAGGAAGAAATTAAAATATATAAACTAATTTGCACTATTACCACAAAATATCTCTTTAATATTCTGGTAGTATAATTGATTAAAACCATTTTTAAAAACCTTCCTAAGTATTCTGAATTTTAAAAGTGTGATTTACTACACCTGCCTGTAGAATCAATCTTATATGAAACTGAAATACTTAATAAAAAACAACCATTGCTCATGTCAAGCAAAAGAAAACATAAAGATGTTTAAAGGTTTTAATGGATTTCTTCATAGTAGTATATGAGACACTAAAAATTGTAAATATGTTTGGAAACAAATAGCAAAGATCGGCTATAAAACACATCACATTTTTCTCTTTAGAACAACTACTAACATTAGAAACTCTATTCATCTTTTGCAAAACATCCACAATTATTTCCTGAACTGATCAGCTTTCTCCATTTTAAACACCTAGCAATACAATTATTTTTCCATGTTAATTTAAGAAACTTCATGGATCTGTTGTGTTCAGTTAATTAAATTTTTGTGCATTTAAGTAGAATAACCTTCTTTTCATTAAATCATTACTTACACAGTTTTGCAAGACACTTGAAATGTCATTACTAATGTGGAAGTGTTGGTTAGATTTTTGTCACAATTTTTCTCAGTCTCTGACTACTTTACTTTTCTCTGTGCTGTTTTGAAAAAAATGAGTTGTCGTACAATTTAAAGTTTCAGTACTTCTGCAAAATTGCTTCCTAACTTTCTGTGTTTAGATCTGTAGTGTAGCATTTTTTTAATGTTTTATACATTAAACTTGTACTTAATGCTTTGTACTTAAAATTTTCTGTCTGACTTTCATTACATAGTATGTATTTCTCCACTTTTTACAAGCACATAATTCACATATGATGTTATTAGCCATTTCTTTCATATTGTGATAGTAAGCTTTTCTTCAAAATCTTTCCCGTGTTCATTATATTTTTGGCTTTGTGTAATCTATCCAATGATATGAAGTCTTCTTTTGCCGTATCTATGAAAAATGATGGATTATTTTGCATAGTATACAAACCAGAGAACTCCAAAATTGTGTAATATTCTCAAAATTTTTTCTTAAATGTGTTTGTACCACTCTTGTCAATCATCCCCTAAATTGCTTCCTCGTATTGTCTGGAATATTTTTAGAGTTGGTCACAATTAAACACAGGTTGTTTTTTTTAAATTGTGTGTTTAATTCAAACTTATTATTTGTTCATTGATCAAATTGTTTTCTATTTGCCATACTCACTTTTCCAAAAAATAAATCAATCATCCAATAAGTTTTATTCTTTCTGTTACCCTATTTCTCTTTAAACTAAATTATTTGAAGCTGATATTCATATATACACAAAACGTGGTGGTATGTGATAGATAAGTTCTTATTAGCATGCATTTGGGGTAACTATGTTATTAATTAATAGGAGAGCCATGAATAAGCTATAGAAGACAACTAAATTGAGTGGCAGAATATTCTTTATGATGCTACGGTTTTTCCCAAGATTTGAGAGTGTCCATTGTCCATTGGCTGGTTTGCAAGGGAGGTATATGGGACAGTATCCCATCTAACTGAACAGGAACAAATTATAGGAATTGCACACCTACTTGTTTTGTGTAACTGAAACTCCCTGCGGTAAGCAGAGACTTGTGACATTTCTCTGCTTCATTCCACCAGATGCCACAACCCAAAACCCAAAACACTAAGCTTCCATCACTCTTTAGTTCAGGGAGAGAAATATGAAGTAATACCTTTCCACTTTTTTTCAGTACTGTTTTAAGACAAATAGGACTGAATTGTCATTGTAAGGTTACTTTAATTCTTCATATATTTTAAAAGTTCTCACTGTTCCACTAGTCCTTGAATGAGTCATTCTGCTTTCCTTACTGTATTTAATTCTTTTCCTTTTTTTTTCCTCTGTTTACCATATTGTGTGTAGTAATGTGCAGATAATTTTTACTGCTGCCTTTTTTTCTTCTAGGCTACTTTGTGTCTTTAAGCAATGAATGCTTTCTTCAATTATATGTCCTGAAGAATAAGCAAACTTCTTTTTTACAAGGAAAAGTCTTTTAAGCAGTTTACAGTTTCCATTTCCATTTTTTCCTGACTTTTAAAATGTTTCTCAGCAAAGTTTCTGTCTTTGACAAGCTATCTTTTTCAAAATGCCAAATGTATGTAACAAACAGATGGCATACTCTACTTGCACACATACTAATGTACTAAATATAACATAAAATAGATCATAACAGAGGTCTTGTATAAACACACATCCCCTTTTCGAATTTTTTTTTTTTGAAAGTCTAAAATTGGTCTTTTATTTTAGAGGTTCTTATGGCAAGCAAGTATTGCAGAGTGAAAGGTCTGCAATATCACAGGAGACTTCACCATGAAAGACATAGGCTAGCTTTTCTCTTGGTCATTTCTTATTCATTCATTATTCTGTACTGGTGCTTACAGAGCACTCATAAGCTTCCAAGACAATCTGCTCCTGAGTTATCAACAGTTCAGAAATCGATGGATTTTTTTTTACTTAAAGAGAGTCATGGGTTTTTTTTCTTTTCTGGTTCTTCCTCATTGCTTTCCCTTTTTGAGGGGAGGACCGAGGAATTTAAGCAAGGAGGAACCTGCATCCTTTCTTAAATATCAGTCTATGCTATTAACTGCTCTGCTGTATGTCACACAAAAACCCAAAATTATGTACAACCCATTACTTCGGCATGCTATTTGCTTGAATGATCAGATTTTTTATTAGTTGAGACACACATTTTAATTGTCATCTTTAGGTTTCAGTGCTGAGATAATCAGGAGCAGTTAACAACTACTGATATTAGAGACAATTTTTTGAAAAATTAGATCCTTCTTTCTGGTGCATATTTACATGATGGCTTAACTCAGAAATTGTGCAGTCACCTTGTGCAGCTGGCTCACCTTATTGTGCTTCAGAAGCTGAAGTTTACATCAAGCATAATGAGCTTCTCCAGACTTTTTGCAGGAAAAAAAGGCGTGGCTTCTAATTAAATTGTGTGACTTAGAGTGTTAGTTGCTTTTTTTAAATGCCTCTTAAAAAATAGAGGGCTTGATTGTCTCTATGTTTACTTTTGCGCAGATCAGAGAGTGGTATAAATTCAGGAGTACGACACTGGGTAATGGCCTTTCTAATCAAGCCTCTGCTTGGTTACTGCATCCCAGTATTTGTGTCCCTGGAGATGTGAGTTACTGGCACACAGTATGCAGTGAACAAACATCATTATAATGCTTCAAATTTTATTCTTAGCTAAAGTGCCTGAGTTTATGTACCTCTCATTTGCCACTCCTCAGATGTACTCCTGGTTTTTGGACCTCGAGGTGAAACTTGTCCTTAGTGAATGATAAAGACCTGAAAGCTGCACAATATAAGTTGTATCTCATTAAAATGTTGCAGAAGGCTTTCAGACTCCTTAGTGGAACACTGTTGCTGCTCATTTTATCTCTAAAATAAAACATATTTATTGAACAACAACTTCCTATGCATTGTCGATTTTCAAAGACAGAAACCTTTGTCCTTTTAAATGAGCATGTTTCCAACATTAAAAATAAGGTAGATCAAAATTCAGTGTCTACCCAGGAAATGTTCACAGTTCTCTCCCTGTGCCTAGCCTTTTCCTTGTCCTCCAGGGATATCTTAGATTCAGCATAAAGTATTGATATATTACAAAAGAGAAGTAAAAAGGCATAATCCTTAATAGGTTAGGATTTTTTTTTCTTAAATAGAGATGACAGAAAAAAAACTCACCACATTTGAAAAAATGAAAAGAATATAGAGACATTCCCGTCAGTCAAAAAAAAAACCCCCAACAAAAAAATCAGGAGTATTTTAGGGAGATATTCTTTAAATGGACTGCTTAACTGCTTTATTTGGGCAAGGTAGTGTTAAAACTATCTCTTCAGACTTCCTGTAAAAGTAAAAATCAGTTTCAGTTATTTAAGTTGAAATATCTGTACTACTTGCTTGGAATAGCGATGGAGGATGTCAAAGGGCATTCCTAAAGCTCAAACAGGCATTAATAGCACCTTCAATATTCTTGCACACAGATTTAAACTCTTTGTTTGAAATCTTTATGGAAGCCAGAAAACTTGGTCTTGGAACCATTCTTGCTCAGACCCTAGAGGGTGAAGAGAAGATCATTACACATACTCCTAGTCTGCCGACTTAAGTGGAATGAAATTATGTAGTCTTTAAAGCAATAGAAGAACCATTTACAGTCAGGGCCCTGCAGCAGTATGACCCTTCTTTCTCTAAGCTGTAGTTATTGGCAATGCCAGTACGAGACCTGCGGCTTAGACTCCACGTTCCCTCCTCATTACAAATGACCTTCTTTGTAGTCCTGGACCTTCCATGTTTTTGATAGAGATGCCACACAGCCAACTCCACAATGCGAGAAAGCAAGAAGGAAAAGAAAACACCAAATTTGCAGAAGGTGTATTCAAAAGTCATTTCTATGTGTCAGTCAGGCTGAAGCAGCCATTTCTTGTTCTGTGCCCGACCCATATCCAATATGCTGAACAGCCTCCCACAAAGATTTCCAGTTAAAATATTAGGAAAAGATTAAAAATGCAGACTTGAGACTAACAATTTATTTTCTTTAACGTTGTAAAAAACAGGTTTCTGTGAAAATACTCACTTTAGCTATTGTTCATTCATCAGTGTCTCTGTTGTGTAAATACAGAGGAAACTCTTCTTTCACCTTTTGAGTTAAAATTCAAGTTAATAAACAGGGCAATGAGAGAACTGTCTTTTCCAAAGACTGGCTACAAGATTGTGCCTCCACGGGTTTTAACCTGGTACCTTTCACACATAGAAAAATCAGACAATCCACCTACTCCTAAAAAAAATCCCTGATCTTAAGAGACTCAGTGATCACTCTCATGTAAGCAAAATTTACCTATAATAGCCTGGTGGCACCTGCTAAATCAGAAGTCAGGCTTTGACTTTTTAAAATTAATTTAGGCTGGCATTTTTAGATTTCATAGTGGTTTGAAGGTCTTCCTTTTTTTTCACCAACCAAAGACACCTTGACTGACTTGTCTACAGTGCCAAGTAGCTAGTATTTGAGCTGGCATTAATGTGAGATGTAGATCTTCCAGACTTTCAAATTCAATCTTGCACTGGATATTTGCAAATTTTAAAAATGTGACAATGTTTTTGAATAATTTTGTTTCTATTTCCAATCAAATGGTTGTGAAAATGAGGTCTCCGAAATGTAAATTGACTAGGTTCTTAAGAAATAATTCATCTTAGGTTGAAATCTCTAAGTATAATTATGAACTCTTACAAAAAGCACCTTTAAAGTAACCGGAAATCAAGCAGATAACAGGACCTTCAAAGTATTCTGGGACTGTTGAGAGACCACACAACAGAGACTGGAAGCAAGTACAATATTTACAACATGAATTAGTGGGAGATTACATTACTTGGTTGGTTTTCAAGGTTCTCTACTGAGTCTGCTTAGGGTTTAGAAACTTTGGGAAGAGATTCCTATCACCCAACTTCATGTAATGCACAGTTTCTATCTAAGGTTTAATTTCTAGCTATGCTCAAACTAGAAAAATAGGCTGTACCATAACATCTTTTCCCATGAATGTTAACTTCTCAACAGTTTACTTGTACCTTAGAACTGCAGCAGTTACCTTCTGGAAAAAAACTTTATGACTTCTCAAGAAAACTAGAACATTTCCTTGTCTATAAGAAGTTTTACATATTTTCTGATTTCTTATGTCACAAAGAATGGACGTATAGAACCTTGTTCTGGTATAATCTAATAAGAACTATGTATGAGACCCATTTCAGTTGAGCAAATCCAGTTTCCATCAGCTGAATATCTGCTCTAAGATACTGTGTTTCCAGTGACATCTGTCCTTGACAGTATGCCATAAACAAATCATACTCCTCCCACTGCTTCTAGTCCACAAGATATTTGCTAAATCCAGAGAAGCCTGGATTTAAGATCTGGCTTTCCTACTTCCCGTTTGCTATCTGCATTAAGACACAGACCAGAAAACAGCAACCATTTCCAACACTGTTTTGTAGTTGCAGTGGGGAATTTATTTCAACACTAACAGAAGATGCTGCATATGGAAAATAAGCCTTATTTTACTATGTGCTTCAAGCTGTAAAAAGTTCTTGAGAACTGTTTTGTTAACATGGCACACTAGCACAAACTCAGGCTTTCAAAACAAAATACAAAAGTAAACAAACCATGTAAGAGATATAGCCTAAATGTAATAGACCTATTTCCATACCTGAGACTTTTTTGCCACTACATATAAGGCTATAACTGTGAAATTCCCTTTAATGCCAATTTGAGACTATTGAATGTCTTGCTGCATAGTTCCAAAGTTAAATCTCCAAGTACTGTGCTAATAATACACCCCAAGATCCATATCTTCCGATTGTATTGAACTTGTCTCTGCATTTACATGATTTCCCTTAAGAAAGCCTAAAGCCTCGAAAGCCAGAGATGCTTTTACAGAATGCATATAGAATGAGGGAATCTCAAATAATTGATGTCAGAAAGAGGACCTCATTACAGCCAGATCCTGGGCTGAGTGTCTTATGCCTTAGAAAAAAGATTCTGAAATTTTCACAGGTTTTTGACAGCAGCACTCAAACTTGCAAGAGGAGGTTAAGAAATCTAAACACCTTAATCATGAAATGTTATAGTTATCCACAAAAGATGAGCCTGAAGTAATAGGAACACTTACTGTAGAAAATGCTGTTATATTTCATTTTCTGAAATCTCCTGATGTCCATCCAGTTGATGGGGGTGGGGAGGAGAGCCTGTATAGCAATAGCGCACAAAGCAAGCGATGTGTTTGCTAAGCTGATCAATAGCATGATTAACTCGGCCAAGCAAAAGACTGATCAATCTTATTATTGATCAGCTTAGCAAACATATTAGTGTGCCTCTGTAGTATGGCTACACAGTGTCTATTAGTGTTTCATCAGGATATACATGCATCAAGTTATTCAAATGAACCTGCAACAGATGCGTACTGTTTGTCCAGAACCAAAGCAGAGATAAACTGATCACAGCCTCTTGCACAGAAGGCAGAAAACTGAACTAGATTTATACGTTCAAAAAAGTAGATTATTTAAATATAAAATGAAAAATAAATCTTCTTTATTATAAAATAAATCACAGTTTTTTTTACTGAGTCTCTGTGGCAGATACCTGTATTTCTTAAAGGAATCCAGTTCCTATTTTGACTTTTTTTGAAAACATAATGTCTTAGTTCAACAAAGACATACAAAATAGTTCTCCTGTAATGCTCCTTGAACCCTGAACCATGCCAAATTTTTTATTTCCAATGACGATGTAACCTTAAAAGCCATACATTAGAAACTGATGTAGCCTATGGATAAAAAAATATTAACTGGGATTGTATAAGTGAGTTGGCATTATTCAGCTGGATTCAGATCTAATCAATCAGCTCTTGTTCAAGGTTACGTGTCTGTAAAGATTAATTTTTTTAAGCAGCTTGAGCATTTGTTTGTTTGCTGCTAAAAAAGATCTCCTAAATGTTTGTGTTTCAGGGGTTAAATTTAAAAGACATTGTAGAACCGTTCATGTATATTTCCATAACTGGAAGGATTTATAGTTTTAGACGTGCTATCTACCCTGCTGATTATCAGTCTTTTTCTGTTATCCCTCTCTATCTTTTTCTTTCAGCTTGTCTGTTTCTTTCTGTATAAATTCAGTCTACAAGGAACACCCCTGGACTCACTAAAATTAAATAAAGAGTGAATTTTTCTTTCAATGTCTCATTTGTAGAGAACTTGAAGTAGCTCAGAAAGGTGTTGCATTTTCATAACTCTCTGTTCTTTGCTTCTTTTCAGCAGTTACCACATATTATGTCCAGGACTAGTTTTGTGAAGATATATAGATACCTGCAGAGAAATTCACATTATTAAGACTTAGTTATGGCATTACAAGTCATACTCTTTCTCTGAACGTCTGAGAGCAGGGTAGGATCCCTGGTTTTCCAAGCAGCTGATTATCACAATTAGTAGCAACACTTAGATACTCACACAGGGTCTGAAAATCTGAAGTAACTTCACTGATACTAATCCAGAACAAATATTGATTTCTATATGTAAATCCCAGAGTAAAGCTTCATGGCAACAGGATGACCATGAAGCAAGAGTGCAGTACCCACGATGCCACAAGAACTCATAACAAAAGTGCAGCCAAAAATGAAAGATGATGGTGACAAGAAGATATATTCAGGCTAGGTAGCAGACACAGAAGTCCAGCATATCACCTGCCAGTCATTCTTTCTGCACAAATGTATATTAATACTAGGCTAAACTCTAACATGGCCCTTTCCTCAGTTTTCTTCTGTAGGACTGTATCATAATCCCCCTCACGGAGGACAGAAAAGGGGAAAGGCGCAAATGCCTTCTGAGGTATGCCGTTTCTTGCTCCTACAGGATTGTGCCATTGTGTATGAAAATGAAGTTTATTGTCTTCAAAGGAGTCACTTCACGTTTTTGCCATCTGAGTCTTGCCTTTAAACTTCTGCATCAGAGAGCAAATCCATTACATCTCTTAAGGCTTCTGTTATGGATTTATGCTAACCTCCTTTCCATGTTTGAAATACATTTTTCTGATAATGGTATGTAGTGGTCTGTATCCTAGCATTTCAATATCTTATTTGGGGGATGTGGAAACATATTTTAAAGCTTTTCTTTTCAGTTCCGCTGTCACTCATATGTGTTATTTACATTTACATGTGTACTGAACACCCCATCCACATTTCCATTATTTCTTTCCAGCTGGTACTTTATTTCAACTTCTTTAAAGTCAGAGTGTGGCAGACTTGCCATCCATCATTGTCTAAGAGCTCTTAATTTGGCTAAGGAGAGTGTGAAAGCAGGTTAGAATTCTGTGCTAAGTCACAAATATAGGATCAGACAAGCATTTGCTAAGTCACTCAGTAATTATTAGAGCTTTTTGAAACCTGCTGGCTTCAGTTTGAATGAGTTCAGGTGAAAATTACTGGTGCTCAGTTTGTACATTTTCAAGACCTCTAGCTTTCACATCGCATTCTGAATTAATGTGAAACCAAAAATTCAGGTGAGATGCTTTGAAGGCCTGAGTTTCCATATTGTTGCACAATACTCCCTTGTATTTCTCAGCCTCAGAATAGGTAAAAGTCACTGACAGAAGCAGCAGCATAAACTAGGAAAATGCTATAATTCTCAAAACCTGAAAGGACAGAAACAGGGAAGCCACCTGGACACGAAAAGCTGCCTTACCTAAACAGGATCACAGGAAGGATCGTGTCCATGCTGTACCCGAGTGGTACTGGAGGTTCAGCCACACAGCAACACTGTCCCAAAGACTTTAGCAAAGAATTTGTAAAAAGCTATCCACTTCTCCTGAAGTAGATGTTTCCTCATGCAAACTTGCCAACACCCACTGAGACACTGTGATCCTTTCTGCCAGGGTGTGAAAGATAGAGTTTTTTGACCATGAAGATAAACATTGACTTCCTAATTCAGAGCGCTCGAACAGTGACACTTTTTCTCATCATGTGGCATGAAGACATGAAGTCCAGTTCCTGAAAGTTTTCAGCAGGCATGTTTGCATGAATGAATAAAAACAGAGCTAGCCTCAATCTTCCCATTTTCAGCCTGGCCAGACAAAAGTCAACTCTGGTCCAGAATAGATGTATTAGCGCAGAGCAGTCTAAGCCATATGCCTCATCTTTCAGCAGAGTATATTAGCTCAGACCCAGTGACTCATGAAAGCATCTGTAGGTCATGCTAAATTCAGTGGACAGATTCAGGTGATTAGCTTCCATTAAAACATTAAAAGATTTGGCCCTGATTTAACTGTTCTGTTCTCCATAATTTTTACAGTTTCTCTCCTTTTGTCAAAGATTTCTTTTTCCTTATTGAGGCTCATTTTGCCATTGACATGACCTGGCAAGAGACAACAGAATAGCAAGAACTGGCACTGAATTACATTGATAAGCATCTTCACTGAGTGAGTAGAAAATGGGTGTCAAATGCTCACACCAACACAAACAGCTACTGAGATCAATACTAGATTTCATACTGAGTCTTATTTGTACTCATCTGACTTTTTTTAAAGGCACTAAAAATTATGTTGAAGAAGGCTGGTTTTATGGGAACACCATAATATGAGTCAAGCCTCAGTGGCGACATTTAATAATTCTGATCTCCAGATGCTTTTCTGACATTTTCTGAAAGTTTTTCCAGGTGACTACAAATAAAAAACGTCACTGGGGATATTACAATTCTCTTTATTATCTCCTTCAATCTTTGTTAGCTTACTCAACACCTAACATTAAAAGCCACGTAGTAGACAATAATATACAAAGAAATTCAAACCTTACTACCCAGTGTTACTCAAATTCAAAAGGGCTTTTGATTCTAACTTTTCTTAAAATATAATTTTCATTTTGCTTTCTGTTGAAGAATATTGGCATCTATGAGCTAGAACTCTTTCTTTTCAATGCTCTTTCTTACATTGTAGTTTGTAGCACTTTTAATTCCTGAAACACAAACAGGCTTACCATTCTTTCTCTTTTCTTAGCACCCAGGGTGTAATGAACCAAAGCTCTAGTCATCCTCATAGTAGTGATAAAACTCCATATGATCATGAATAAAACCAACCACCTATTTTCAATCATATTAACAGTTCTGTCTCATAGTTGTTACTCCAATCTCCTGCCAGAGAAAGCTTTTCTATTTTTGTGTTCTACACATACCCTTCTCTCCATTTTAAATAGAGCACTGGGCTTTATAATGGCCCCTCATTCATCAGCTTCATAGACACCATTCCACATCATACACTTGATTCTGACTAAAGTGACTATGACTTCACTCCATCTGAAGTGGTCCTAACACTGTTTGTATTTCTCCTCCAGTATCATTCCTATTAAGGCCTGGATAATCGCTTTGGTTCAAGTAGAGATATGACATACCAGCATAAGGAATTCTTATTAGGTAGAGATAAACTGCAACATATTCTGAACCAATCAAGTACAATGAACCTTGAAAATCAAAACTGGATTTTCCCCTACTTTTCTGTAACATTTGTATTTTGTTTATCTAACTTTTCTTAACATAATTTCTTGTTAAAAGTTAATGTATATTTGAGTATAACTGATAGCTGGAAAAAGCTTTCTGAGGTTCATCCATGAAAGGACAAGGATTTAACTCATAAACAAATGTGAATACAGATCACACTACACTGGTTAATTGTTAAGTTTGCTTAACTAACCCCAGCATATAGAGGATCAAAAAGGCTGGCACAATGATATTTACAAGAATTTATAACAAGCTTGCACTTGGTACAGTTTACCTCAGTGTGTACAAGGCTAAAGCAAATTGTTAGTACATAATACTATCCCTAAATTCAGTATGACAAATTGACAATATGACAATTTGGTACCCATGTTATCTTTATTCCAGTCAAAAATTAGCCTGGAAAGAG
>NW_010539862.1:26866-33961 GCF_000687285.1 Phaethon lepturus
CAATCTCATTTCTTGTCTCAAAAGATTATTTATCTGCCTTTTTTGATCACTCATTAATAAAAAAACTTCTTTTGTTTGTTTGTTTTTCTGGTACTACACTTTATTCTGATTCAAAGACAGTGATTTTTTCTTTAAATAATCATTTCCATTATATTGCATTGAAGAATACGGCTTCTGAGTACACACCCAGGCAAACCAGCCAACTTCCTCTCAGCCAAATTTTTTGCTTCTATGTTAAATACCAAAAGAGACTAGAATTTAAAAGACAACAGTGAGATTCATTGCAATTGCTTCACACTCTTCTCCCACTCTTTACTACCTTAAAAAGTTGTCAGGTACTATGCATTCACATAGTAAGCAACAGTCCCCAAGTAAACATTTACAGTCTAAACAGATGAAGAAAAAGAGAAAACTGTCTCCAGTTTGCTCCTGAAAAAGGTGCAGATACTAAACCACCTAGCCGAGGTGGTGACAAGAATAGAATCCCTATTTTCTAAATACCTACTTTGTACCTTATACAGAAAAATTATGCAAGGAAAAAAGAGGTCTATTTTCATATAAGTATTATTACAACTGCCTAGTGTATATTCTGGCAATCTGAACTCTGCCAGGCAAAATAACTTTTTTGGTATGCCTCAGTCTTGACGTGATTTTCTGAGTAAAACAATCTGAATGATACATCTGTATCGACAAAGCCTTCTGAGAAATCCTATGGAACTCATCCATGTCATGTGATTATTCAAGTTTTCTCCTCTACAATTTGAGATTAGGAGGTCATCCTACTAGAAAAAACTTGATCGAAACAAATATAAACGAAACCCTTTTTGGCAAAGAAAATGGTGGATTTTGTACAAAGAAAATGTCAGGTGTTAGCCACTGAGTATAAGACAGTGAGACAGAGCACAGTACACGTTGTGGTTCATATGCTCAGCTGTGCTTACTCTGAACTGGATGCAGAAATCTATAAAAAACTAGCTGGCAACTAATTTACAATAGCTAAATTGTCATAATCACATGAGAATAGCCATTTCTACAATGAGATGTCTGTTTGGAGGCAGTCATGAGTAGCAGGTCATTTAGGAGCTTTGCTTGATTACTTTCAAAGAGTTTGGGATGATGCAATAGTTGATAAGAAGATACATTTTCCATACAGCTCAGAAATAATACATAAATATCCTTTTTTTCATGTAACTGAGTTCTGACATAACACACAGATCTTAACAGATGACCATCAAAGTGTGTGAAAATGCAGTTTGTTACATGATTCACAGTTCTATTTTTTCCCCTGTTACTTTCTTGTACTTTATCTGCACTTAATAGAACTTTTTGACTGCCTTAACGCAGGCAATCCAGATGAAAATACCATGTTTTGAATCCTAAAGACAAAACCCAATAATTCCTGTTTTCACAGAAACGTTAATATCGCTGAGACCAAAACCCACAACAAGTGACTATTACCTCTTCTGATTCAGGCAGAACCAAGCCTGTACATCTTCTCAACGTTGCGCTGCTCTTTCATCATGCACCTAACTGGGCGAGTAACGAGCTTCTCTGTGTCTCTAGGCAGCCATCTTGGAGTGATACAATCTTGCCTTCGACCTGAGACCTTCCTCATGAAGAAAAATGATCCCATATATTAATAATGAACCCATATAATAATAATATAACCATATATATTAATATATGTTAACCCCATATAATAATAATGTGTCCCATATAATAAGTCTCAGCTTAAACTGAACCTGTTACATTCACTGTCTCCATACAGTAGTAAAAAGCACCATTTATCTGAGCACATATGGATTAGCTCTCAGGTATATACTTGTCAGACGGGACTGACTTTCTTTAAGCACAGCCTACATTATCAGCAACTTGTATTCTAACTAAGTTTCTCTCCCTCACTGTTGTTTTACTCTCTTCCCACCACTGAATATCAGTGTTGCCAACAAGTTTCTGACATCATCTACTAAATGGTTTTAAGATGTTACCAACCACAGACATATTAAGCCACATGTAAACAGTGTAAAAGTAGTGAACCCAGCACATAATTTGACAAATAATTCTGTATTTGCACATGTGTTTGTGGGTGTGTTCGTCTATATAAATACGCATTCACACAAATAAGTGTGTATGTATGTTTAGGTGCGCACACACAATCATATACAGGCAGCAGTTAACAGAAATGACAGGTCAAGGATACAAAATTTTAACTCAGATTTACTGCTTTCTCTGCTGGAAGGCAAAGAAATGTTTAGATCAATCACAAAGGGCCATGACCTAAAGTCATCATCCGGCTTTCAGTAATAGTCTATGTTGTACCGAGCTTGACAGGGCAGCTAAACACAGCAGTGAGGATCTATGTTCAGTCTCATGCACGCGCTAGCTCCACGACCACCCGTTACCTGAGGATTATTCATCACAACAAGGACAACTAACGGGTACATGGAGAGGGACTGCATGTGTCTTGACGGGTGGAATCATGAGAGAGCTGCCAGGAGATCCACAGTGTAAGAATGAATGCAAAGTTGTTCCAGGCAAATAGTTCATACGCTGCTTTAAACTGTTCATGAAAGTCACTGCACATAACAGAGAATGAAGTGCTTAAGCAGTGGCACCAGAAACTTCAGGGATTTGTTTAAAATTCAGCGTGCATATTCCTAACAATCCAGCACGTGTCTTTAAAATTTCAATGCACATCTGTGGGTGAATGCATGTTTTTTAAAGCTCTGCTTCACATTGTCCTAAGGTTCTCCACAAATGGTATTAATGTTAATGAGATCTCTATAGTCCTACAAAAGAGGTCATTGAGCATTACACTTCATGCAGCCATATCATTGGGTTTCAGGTTGTGCAGCGGTAAGTCCTAAGAGATTGCCATTGTAGAAAGAGAATTGAGTGAAACACAAAAGATCTGGAATTTGGTTGAAATTTCAAACAGCTCAGATGATTATCCGACAAGTTAATTTTCCGGGACAATTTTTTTATCCTTCCCCGCTTTGAGATGATTCAGTTCTCCAGATCTCTGCGAAACCGCCATAGTCCATAGCATCTCTTCATTTCTCCATATAATGGAGCCCATTTCACTGTGTGTTAGTAATGAAAGACAGCTCAAGACAGCTCTTCTTTTCTGAAAACAGGAATTCAAGAAAAATGAGGAGCCTCCCCAGATGTTTCTAAAATCAACACCTGGATGTAAGCAAAACAATAGGGGCCATTTCCTTGGTGTGGACAAAGTACTGAAAATAGTTGTAGATAACATTGTGTTAAGGGGCGGGGGGAGGAAAAAAAAAGCTTTATTCTCTTTTTTAATAGTCACCCTGAAATGTATACTACCTAAGAGCAGGCTAAAACACACATGAGTAAAGACATCCTCTGGGAATTATCACAGCTTCAGACTAGATGTATTATGGAGAAGGCAAGGGGAAATGGGAAAAGGAGTCAAGGCTTCCTTTACAAGCATATCAGTTAGAATGGTGAAAGTATACTGTAAAAAGAAATTCAAATTCTAAACTAAAATTGGGAATGTGGGAGAAATATGAATATGATTTGTCTAGTAGCAACAGTAAATAATGTCCTATGTCCTCCTTATGATGCCAGGAACACCTACTGGCACAACTTTCCGCATTTCAGTAATGTCTACTGGCTAGTTTGGCAAACCTAAATAAAGGGTTCACCTAGGCACCAAGTTCCTGATTTGCCACGTTTTATTTTGTTTGTATTAAAAAATAACTTTTCAGGGCCTGGCCTCACCTTTTAAAGAGTAACTTATTTTTTTTCTTACCTTTCTTTTCTTTCATTTTGAATTCTTTTTTTTCTTCCCCTCAGTTTTTTGAACACAAGCTGTACACCACCTTTGGCAGCTGCCTTTAGCAGTGCAGTACAGTCAGAGATTTATTATGACAATATGAAGTGCAGTCACCTAAAATTGTTTTGCTTTTGAGCATACACAAGCAGGTTTGTATTCCTGCCCGTTATCTTCCCAAAGTCCTTCCCTCTCCCGTCGCCTGCCCAGCGATGGGTACGTTTTGGCAGCGTGGAAATAAAAGAAAAGCTACGATAACTCCTGAGCAGCTAAGCCCCCACATGAATAAAGCACTTAAGACGAAGACTGTATAATTAAGTGACGACTTGCACTCAAGCCTCCCCTTGCAGTGAGGCGGTTATTAAGAGGAGGGAAACCCGTGATCATTACCCAGCAAAGCGTACGGTGACTGGCTGCTCGGTGTCAAGCCTCCGGTGGCCGGCTTTGTCAGCGGCGCGGAAAGGAGAGTTCACTTTCTGTCAAAACTGGCTTTGCCAAATGTTATCATTTTAAATGCCGTGAAAGAGAGGGAGCTGGGCCTAGGGGTATACACAGCCCCATATGCTGGTGACAGTGATACAAGTGTAATTCTAGACTATTAGAGTGACACATAAGATCATTTCTGCCCCAGAACATGAGACAGCTGAGGGGATTATTCAGGACAGGCTGTCACGCAATAAAATTTTCAGAAATCTGTTAACCCCAGCTCAGACCCAGTGAATATTTTATTGCTTAACACTGAGGAAAAGTATATTTATTAACTATAGAAAGATATAGCCAAGAGGCTGGGCAGATGAAAGGTTACAGGAAAACGAACTTGCTTGATATCCTACTGTAAAAAGTAGCAGTGTGGTCGTGGAGCTAAGGAGAAGGAAAAATACCCTCACTGATCCATATTTGCATCCGAGATGATAGAAATCACAGATAAAATATATGACAGTGAAATTAAAAGGGAGAATTCTACATGCTCCCGCAGTACACAGTGGTCACTACAGCACATGGAGAATATCATATGCAAACTGATGTTCAAAATTTCTCGAAGCCGATTAGGCGCAGGGACACCTAGGCAAGATAGCATCCCAAATGAAATGTGCATAAATAAGAGGCTTAAAGCATATTGCTTTCTGTTAGCTCAACTATATTCTTCCAAAAGAAAACATTGACTTTTTTGCAGAAACCTAGTAATATCTTGTTACACTGAAATAACAGCATTTTCCGTCTTGCAAGGAGTGCATTTTAGCCAAACCCTGATTAAAATTCATAGAAAGCAACACAAACAATACACAAGGAGCCTGACTATCAGGTTATTATTCAACAACTATATAATGTTTGCATTACCCCTCCACTAGCTATATAAAGATATAAACATACATGTGTACAATTAAATCTACTACTTACAGCTCTTTGTTTCATTTGTTACATAAGTACTTTTCACTGAATCTGGAGCTGTGTTCATAACCTGGTTTCCATTCAACATTTAAATGTTCCTTGCTAGAAGGTAAGTAGCAAAAGCAGTTGTTAAGAAACTTTTTTTCCATTAAGAGAGTAAAATATATAGTAAATATGATAATGATGAAGTATTAGTATGTTAACTGGTTCCTCCTGAATGAAAAAGTAAGACTAGGCTTCAACATAAGGTTTCAGAAATCATTTAAGAAAAGCCATTGCTACATGTATGTTAGTATTCATATTAAAAACATTCCAAAGTTAGTCTACACAGTTTAATCTAAGTGTCTATGATTACAGGAGACAGCATTCGCCCAACAATGTCACAAAGGTCAGCAGAAAAAGAATAACATGATATGCTTTTTGAAAACTTCCAACATCTGAACAGTGTGTCCAGGGTGTAAGAGGAACCCATGGGGGTGCACTTGGAGAACAAAAGCAACCCTTCTGCTAATTGACTGAAAAATTAGCCAGGTCCCCCTGTGGGAAGCACACAAGACAGTAGCAGATGGAGACAGCTCGGACACTGTGGCAAAAAAGGCTCCTAAAAACCTGCTGTGAATCTGCCTGCAATTATGGGTCACAACACTTTTCTTGTTTAACAGAACACAAGCAAGACAAACAGAGGACGTGAAAGTTGGAAAGGTCATAAATTGACTCTAAATGTATTATTTTAGATGAGAAACAACTGAAGTTCCTTAAAATGTTCTGTGTTATTTAAGGAGGTAAGTTAAACAGCTCCTTGTCAGTGGTGCTGTGAAAGGCTCTTTTGTGAGTAATCTGAAATTTGTTTATTCTTAGACTTGATTCTCTTTCCCCTTGTTTTGTTTTTTTATAGCATAAATTTTTCCATCCCCAGAATTATGGTTAGTATATTGGTGATTCTGGCTTAATAGGTAGATAGATGATTGAAAGATAGACCGCCAATCCAACATTGAAAAGAGTCTTCTGTCAGTTTGTGGGAAACAGATGTATAAATATTTACTTTTGATACCTGACCCCTTTTTCACTTACATTTCAATCTTACCTTTATCATGGTTTCTTTTAATTATTAAATTCTCTAATTATCATTTCTGTGATTCAAGTCTAGATATACAAAAAAATCACAAACATAAAAATGAAGAGTCCACTTTATCACTCTCACATACAAAACTGATGAAACCATTATTTTGATCTGAAATATTGAAACTTATTTTTACTAAAAATACAAAGAACTCTCTCTGAAGTAATTGAAACGGGCTTTATTTATTTGCACAGTTTCATTTAAAGATGTTTTATTTTCCTGTTGTATTCTGAAGATCAAGTCCTCTGCCTGTTTCTTATTTCATAAAGAGTAGCAACGTTATGCTCCAAAAAGAAAAAATTAAGGATGAGAGAGGATTGTAGGGGATTAACCATTCATAAAATCTAAAGAGGAAGACATTCATAGTCAATCATTATGAATAATCAATGCAAAATAAATACGATAATGAACATGATAATGAATAAGATAGTGTAAACATCTGGCTTAAAGTGCATAAGTACTTAATTTTATTTCACATTATTCTCCTTCAATTCCCGTATAGGATGCTCTCATCCAAATTAATATACAGCTTCATTACCAATCTCTTCTTTTTTTTAATCCCATCACCTTCCATGACAGACTTGGGATAACATCCGGGCCCTATTGAAATTAATGGATATAGTCCATAAAATTGAATCCTTATGTCTCTGGAGAGCTTCAATCAAGGTATTATTGCTTCACCCATGTATAGGCCTCCACTTCTTTATGTCAACCACCAGGATCAAAGCCTGAGGACATGATGCTGTAGCTGCACAAGGGTGGTTCCACTTTAACCAGAAGTCAT
>NW_010539862.1:33992-41251 GCF_000687285.1 Phaethon lepturus
TGGATAAACACAGGAACACACAAAAATATAGGAGCAGAACCTCACAGGGCTTAGAAAAGGAGCTTTTATCTGCAAGTAGTTTCCCTTCCTGGTTTTACACATGGGTTAACTCTCTAGGGCATTGTAACATATTTCTTTATCTATAATGAGTACATAATAACAGTTATTTTCCATTTCCCAGGCTTTTTGGGTCACCTCTTCAAAAGCACAGTATGCTTATTTACGCTTTTTGCTTGAGCTTTTCATTCTCCACTGCTGAAATTGATGGCCTTGCTCCAGGGAACCTGACTGTGTGGCATTGACATTGGCAAGCATGGAGCAGTGGTACCATTCTGACCAAAACAGATTTTGCTCAAAACCACAGTCATTCATTTGCTTGTACTAAAATTATTTTTTCTGTTTTCAGCACACCTCGGTGGTTTATTTGGTACTTATCAGATAGCAAAACTTTTTAACCAATTGCCTACAGATCCTGAAAAGAGGAAAAGTGTATGCCCTCTGGTTTATGTTCTGTACCCAAGTAGATGTTGAATAGGTTTATTTTTTCCCACAAATTTTGAAAAGATAACCATACTTACGAAAATGCTGCACTGATAATGCTAGAAAATTTTGTTCTTTATTAAGGTGGAAAATAAGAAGAGCTTGTAAGGTAATTAGAAAGTTGTCCTACTTCGAGGGGTATCTCCAATCCTCACTTTCTACAATGCAAAGCTTTTCCAGTTTATAGATAATCTGCCAAAACCTTCATGGGTATTTTTTTAAACATCTGTAGAGTAGAAACTCTATTACCTACCTCATTTCATACAGTCTGTCTCTATGAGATGAGAAACACTGCAACTTTCCTATTTTTATTCCTTTGTGGGCACCAGGAACTGTAGCAAGTCCTGGAAGAAAACATGAACCCACATCACTAGATCCCATTTGGAAGGAAAGGTTTTCACTATGCAAGTGGCTCAACGTACTCTTGTTGCTACTGTATACTAAACCAAAGTGACTTTTAAACTCCTGAGATTAAAGCACTAATTTGTCACTGACTCTGTCTCTATTTCCCAGCTCTGTTTCAGACTTCCAGTGGTGAGTACCTCAGTTGTTTATTGCATTAAGTTCTCAATCTATAAAATGGGGACAAGACATACTGCTTATTATGAGGGTTACAGGAATAAAAATAAGCAGTGTTTTGTGCCATGTTGAATTGCTACATTTACTATGATCAACAGAAAAAAAAAAACTGCAAGTGATAAATGATACTTGGTCCTTTTACCCATTAAATGTGTAACATAATGCTCAACACCACATTGGTAGCTTTCTCTTTGGTGTAGTTAGGATGCTCAAGGCAACACTAAATACTGTGCAGGTGCTGAGGAGGAAGTGTATCCTACTCGTTGACTGATAGTTGTCCAATGGCACTGGCTATAAAAGGAAAACTGTATATGTGCAGTTACATGTCTGAATCATATGTCAATCATGGAAATCTCAAATTGCAAATCCATACTAATTCAATTTTGGGTTTTGTTGTTTTTTCCCCCAGAAAGCTCACTCTGCACAAATAATAGGATAATATTCACCTATGCATGGGGGTTAAATAGAGATTTTACTTGTGGCATTGGTAGATAGCAAGATTAATACAGAAGTGGTTTGTTTACTTTATGATGTTACTAAAATGCATAGTGTTTTCCTGTGATGCATGTAATCCAAACTGGTGATAATCTAGTTTATACTGAAAATTCAACTTGTTTTCTTTGCATTAAAGTGTGTCAGTACGCTAATTCAGGGACACTGAGATTTTCAGTGAAATTGCTGATAAATACCACCAATTGCTCTACAGTCTTAGAGTGCAAAAACCAAAAGAGAAGCAATTGTTGAATCTACAACAAAAGTAAACCCACAAACTGAAAGTAAAACTTCTGGATACAGTGCCACAGATCTTCAAAGAAGAACTTGGGGGGGAGGGATGACACAAAAACAAACAAAAAAACCCAAACAGGCTATTTCTGCTCTTCTTTTGTGAATGGGATGTGGCATTGCTATTTACACAGCAAGTGATGAGGCTGTGAAATGAATATAGAATCACTCTTCAGTGTGCTAACTACAGGCTTCTTTTTCTAAACAAGAACATTTCCCTTTTGTTCTTCTATCTGTAAAGGATGTCTACTGGCTAAGTGGAATCAGGGAAGCAAGTTGTAAATGAGAAAATACGTGAAAGAGAAATAATGATCAGTGTACAAAAAGCAAAGCAAACCAAAAAGAATTGGTCCAGTGCAATGTCTGCACTGCCATGAAGGACATGTTGTGCTGCATTATACAGCCATTGCTGCATTATGTCAAGAAAAAAAACAGCAGTATTGGGTAGTCAAATCATCAGTACATCAAGCCATGCCACGCAGTTGCTGTGATTCCGTCATTTTCATGCTACTCTGCACAACTACAGCTGTCCAGGCTTTACCATCCAAGCTCTATGCTAGAAGCAGTAGCTTGCCATGTTCTCAATGCAGTCACTCTTGTCTTAGACAGTGAATATAGCTCGTGTTCTTGTGTTCTTGTGCCCTTCTTTTCTTGTGCTCTTGTGCTCTTGTGCTCTTGTGTTATGCCATGCTGTCCAACCAGCGATGTGCTACTAGTTAGGGTACACTGCGCTTTACAATTGCTGCTGCAGTCCCCACGTCGTTACATGATCTGTCATGCAAAGTCTGCTGCACTTTGCTGTGGAAGATATCCAGACTGTCTCACAGTGTCATTCCACCCATACTTGGTTGCGAACCTTGTGCACCTGGGCTGCATAAGTAATGGGTCACTATGGCTATACTATTTACTGTACATTACATGCACATGCATGCAAAGTAGATCATCCCTGAAGAGCAACAAGGACATGAAATGGCATGAATGAAATAGTTCACTTTCTTTTATCCAGAAGACATGTCTTACCCCACAAATAAGTAGCACAAAGTATCAAGAAAAATGCTTTGAAAGAGATATTGGTCTAGACAATCTTTTAACTTTAATGTCCCTCTGTTTTTCCAGGCTCTAGCAAACTTGTTTAAGAACAATTACAAGGCAAGTTCTGAAAACTGGTATTTTGCGACTGTAACAGTTTCATTATGACTGCAAGACGTTTTACAAATACTACTTTCTGAGATTCTGACTTCAAGTACCAGTTCTTTTTCAGAACTTTTTATTATTATACTTTGATTCTCTTAAAATATAAAAAGAAGTTTGATGCCTTCTCTAAAACCCTCTGATACATCAGTTTAGTCTTACCTCTTCCCAGCCTTATCAAGAAAGGAGAAAGTTCAATTAGGATCTTCTGTGGAAGACTAATGGTTGGCACCAGTGCAGGCAGCAAGAATGAAATCGTGCTGAGGATGGTGTTTATGATGCAGAGTGTTTTAGCCTTTGCTCAGGGGTTTTGTTTCCTACGTGCTCACTGAGTGCTTTTAGGCTTCTAGTTGAATAGAAGTGTTCGACCTCAATGAAAAAACAAGCCTACCATCAAAACAGCAAGAATCTTATGAATTAACATTCTCAACACTTTCAAGGACTGTTCTTCGAGATGAAAGACATGTCAGAGGTGGAAAACTCCTGTCCAGTTCTGAGGATCTGTAAAGTCTGTGTGAATCAGGAGGGATGACACCGCTACGCAGCCTTCTGGGAAGCATGTCAGTCCTCCTTCTTCTGTTCCCATTCCACTTCCCCAGCAGCTTCTTGGCTTTATGACCCTGTCACCAGGTTCTGAATGTGGGATTACAGCATTTGCTATATTGATAATGGGTTTGTTATAATAGCATCACCCGACACAAACTGATTAGAAGAGGTAGTGTGATTCAGTGACACACCAAAAAAATAGTGTTAATTATTCACTCACCACTAACATTGTGAATGTCTGTCCAGGCTTGTGTGAAATATAAATTAAATTCATACTAGCTCTTGTTTGATACCCTTTCTGAAAGCATCCTCAGACTTTCTGTACTGCCACCTATTAAAATGACCACCTTGGGAATAGATAAAATATATTTTAACTTTTTTATGAAAGAAATTTCTCCAGACTGTTTCTTTTCTCTGATTCTTTAAAAAAACCACAACAACTATGAATTAATAACTGACATGTGAAGACAGATTATTTGCAATTGGATTGATTTATGATATAAGGATTTAAGTATGTCTCCAGGGCAACTGCTCTTTGCCTGTGGATCTGCAAGGGCAGCATCACAGAGTCTTTTCAGGAGCCTTATTTTCATCAGTATTAACAGAAGTTCAGTGCTTGAATGCTCATGTAGATTTGTGCTGTACTGCTTATACACAAAGCATAATAATAATAATGTTGTGTCCACAGCTATTACGGACTTGAATTCTAGCAGTGCCTAAAGGCCAGGGTCCACATCAAAAACAAAGACTTAGATGCTCGTATTTCAGATACACACACATCATTTGGTGCTTCTGAAAAAGACCACAGCCATACCACTAATCTTCACAGTGGAACTTAGTAACATGTTTTGACGCAGAACACTGCAGGAGTCAGTTACTGGGTCCCAACAAAATTGGCAATCAAGACAATTTTGTTGCGCTAATGACTAACAGATTATAGGAGACTCCATGAATTAGAGAGGAAGTTTTTTGTTCTAAATTAACACAAAAGCCAAAGGGAAAAAGAAAACCCACAACAAAACCAAAAACCTCTGACTGTGAAAACATCATTGAAACCAAAATTCAAAAGCTCAGTTAGTGCAATGACATCATAACTCATAATTCTTCTCAAAGCTGGACAACCATTTTCAAAGATTTTAGGCCAAAATATTTGGATATAGTCCAAGCTGGTTTGCAGATTCTAATAGGGCACAATTTATTGAACAAGTCTTAGTAACTGCTAAAATAAATATGTGACAAATCGTGTGTGTGTATATATGTATATGCTGTTAAGTATTTTGGTCTCTAGTCCCAACCAAAATCAGGCATTTAGAGGCCTGCCCATTTCTAATCCACAAAAAAATGGAAATATGTAGCTAAGTCTGCCATGCTTATCTCTCTCCATTGCACTTATTGTAGCACGTGACATGTAACATCAATCTCAAACTCTGTAATGTCAAAAAACAAGAGTATGATCTAAGTCTGAAGTGAAAACCTTAGCTGATGCTCTTACTTTGGATTATTTTCCTTACTTTAAATCCTGTGGATTTAGTGTGTAGAGTTTGGGGCTTTTTTTGGCATGCTCGTGTCCAGTGTATAAATAAACATCAATATTATTATTGCAATACCAAGCAAATAAACAAAATGCATAAAAGCCAAAGTTACAATAACAGTTTTAATATAACTACATTGTCTATTTGTGGTACAATAACTTTGCCTTTCTGACTGTGTAGTAGTTTCCCTCACTGAGACTAGGTTTCATATTGGCCATGTATTGATACATAGCAGAAAAAACCATCATATTTTGATGTTCTGAGCATTCTAATCCTCTGGGAACTAACTTATCTGAAAGAAAACTGTACCATTTGGCATCATCTTTAAGACTTCAAAATTCAAGTTATTTCATCAGGCTACAGCACTGCATCTTTATATATATTTGTTGTAAATTTAGCATAAGTTTGACCTTTCTCTCAGAATCAGACCTGCCACTCATAAGAACTGCCCAGGGTCTGATGCTCAATGGAGACAGAAAACCCAAACCCATTCAGAGTCTAAGCACATGTCCCAACTCAATAACTTAGGCTGTGATGACAAAGTAAAAGCAATTCCAAGAATATCATGTTTGGCATATAACCAGTCCACTGCAACAGAAGACATTTCTGAAAACTTAGTGACCATTACTCAAAGGGTTGTGCTTGATCTTTAAAGGAACTATTATAGCATATTTCTTATGCCCAAGCTTAGGTTTTCCTAAGCATAGTATGAATAACATAAGATCGAGCTACCAGCAAGTCAGGAATGTGGATGAAATGTTTTAATTTGAAGACCAAAAAAATCAGAAAAATTCTGTGTTACCAGCAGTATTCTGCCCTACTGATCTACCAAGAAGCACAAAAGAGAAGAGAAGAGTCTATTATGCTTGTTTCCACCAGGAGCTTTGAGAGGTGAGAATGGCCAAAAAAAATCTTTCAAGAATCTAGGACACAATAAACAACCAAAAGAAGTTGAGTCCTCAGTACCAGACTCGTAGACAGGGCCAGCTAGCGTGATTCCAGGTTGTAGATACCAGGGAGTACAGAGCAAAAGTAGAGGTGACTGTTTGTGACTTTTTTCCTTATTATATATATTTCATATATAGAGAGAGAGACATTACAAATAGATCTACTGTTTCTATCTGTAATGGGACTTGATAGTTGCCCCAGTGACAAAACAAGAGGCAATGGGCACAAACTGAAACACAGGAAGTTATATCTGAACTTATGGAAAAGCTTTTTTTACTGTGAGGGTGATCGAGCACTAGCACGGGCTGCCCAGAGAGGTTGTGCAGTCTCTATCCTTGGAGATAATCAAAGGCTGTCTGGACATGGTCCTGGGAAACAGACTGTAGGTGGCCCTGCTTGAGCAGGGAGGTTGGCCCAGATGATCTCCAGAGGTCCCTTCCAACCTCAGCCATGCTGTGATTCTGTGACAGATTGTCAAAGAAACAAAAGGGCCACAGAAACAATGGAAGATATTTCAGCAAGAGGCTTGGAAATTTCAGTCAAAAATTATTTAAGAGATGTCTTGATTAGATTATTGTATCTTCATGAAGAAGAAAGGAAATATTTTTAAGAGTTTAGGTGGTACAATAAGAATCAGTTGCCAGCAGCTGGAATCAGGCAAATTCTGTGACTCATTCTCTGTATGTGTGAGAATCACTAGTAAGTACTGAAGTAGGCCAGTAGGAAAGGTGCTGAGACATTCCTGAGATCTTTCAACTCAGAAGTAGATGCCTTCCTGCCATTTGAGTATTAGGGAAGCATAGACATCAAAGAATGTGCTCAGCACTTAGAAAACTTGAAGAAACAAGACCTCTCCAAGAGTCTGATAAGTTTAGAGGATCTAAAGCTCCATTCCGTGAATCTGTAGCAACATGGACATAGAGGTAGATACTGAAAAGCATGAGATGGACATAACGAACAGGAAAAGCAGTTTGATGAAATTGGAACAGGAACTATAGATCATATTTTCTTTTGCTATTGTACCTACTGTTCTCACCTTGTGCATGAGTGAAAAGGTCCAGAAGCCAAGAGGTCCAAGGTCTGCCTTTCATGTTCCTTTCCTCCTTCTGACAGCGTTCAGCCCAGGGCATTCAGCAGGAG
>NW_010539862.1:46282-54753 GCF_000687285.1 Phaethon lepturus
AAAGTCATGATGCAAAGTTCATGAGTCTATGGCATTGTTTCCTTGTATATCTATTTTACTGGAGTTCAGGCTGATCCTCAGAAAAGATGTTACTGTTTCCCCCTCAGAAAAGACTATCTGATACTGTGGTCACCCAAACAACTCTCTCCTCAGACTGGTAACATGGCAGATTTCTCTCCACTGAGCAGACACTGACAATGTGAAGTGTCATCCCAAACCAATGTACAGTCAGTCAAAAACTTGGCCAAGGTAAGGAACACCTACCCGCTTAAATAACTATACTTTGCTGTCCCAAATTCAGTCATTCCCGCTAGCGTGGTATTTTCTATCCACATTTTGACATATGTTAAACCCATCTACTCTCAGCTAGGAAGACAATGAGGAACAACTTATTAACCTCCTTCTAGGTTGCCTAGGGAAGCTTCCCCATCTGTCTGAACCTTCTTCAGGGCAATTTCAAGCAAGTAAGCTTACAGTCTGTGCCCTGATACAGCAAGCACTGACAACACGGTCATGTGAGAGGCAATAAACAACAGTTGAGGACCAGCAACTTCTGAAACTTCTCTCTGCTGAAGCTGTGTGTTCCTAATCCAGTTGAGGTAGGGGAAAATCAAATAGATTTATGTAAACTTGTTTACATTAAAAAATGCTTTCCTCTCTTTGACTATAATCAGGAATGGACTAGAAAATCTCACAGCTTACTGCAGCAGAGCCGGGAGGTGGATGTAAAACCTCATATTCTTGTATTAGTTTTAAAAGGCATGAAGGTACATGCTTAATCTTCACTTCAGAGTCCTAATTTGCTCCCTTCATCCCAAATCAACAGGTTTAGCCTCTAATATACCTGAATTCAAGGCACATTAAAATGTGAGCAGGGTCCTAAGCCCATTTTAAAATCACAGTAGAGACATCTTATCAAAACCTCACTGGAAAAAACATTCCGTGTCAAAGAAGAAGGCTACTTTTGTCAGCAAATAAAAGACAAATATGCCACAGTATAAAGATTGGAAACAAGACCTCCCAGGACCCCAGCAGCATCTGTTCTAGCAGACAGTGTCTGTGTCTACATCAACAATCAGGGTGGCATTGTAGGAGCAGACTGTAGATTGAAAGAGTTTCTCCTGACAACCTGACCTTCATACTACATTCATTTTAGGGAGACTTATTTTGTTTTAGCTTTAGTCTGGTCCCAAGGATCCAACAGCTACCAATGGCATGAACACAGAGGGACACTCCTTCCAGTTTAGTTTGATTTGGAAGGAAAACAGTTTTAAAGGAAACACACTGACAGCATTTCATAGCATGCACCTCTCCTAATTGTCCACATTTACTTCAAAATTCACTCATGATCCAACCTGAAATGCAGATATATATGTATCCAGTCCCTCATCTCTACAGACACAAGTTTCAAATGTGAGAAGAAGGCGGCAAATGCGCCCAACATGCAGGTCGCAAAAAATTACATATCTATTTGTAAATACTTCTGTAAATAAAAATTTGTTTATAGAAGTTGTACAGGTAATACTATTCCTTAATCACATTTGTCTACTCATCCACTAAGTATATAAAGAAAATATTAATGAAACTGAAAATTATAACATAAATGTTCTTTAATCAAAACAATTATTCTCACTCATGCAGATTTTTTTGCTTTTCTTTAAGAAAAAAATGTTACAGGACATTTACTAAGTAGTAGCTATAACACATGTTTTAGGTGAGAAGCCACAGATACAGGAAGAAAAAAAAGGGAAATTAAAAAAAATAGATACTTAATCTTAAAATCTTTCCAAATCTCCCTAATTTTTTGAATAATCATCTGGGTATCACTGTATCAGTCTCAGATCTCTCTCTTAAAAGCTTTGGCAGCACTTTCATCTCCTCCCAGTCTGACTGTAACTTAATTGCAAAAAATACACAACAGTGGCCAACATCCAAGATGATCAGACTAAGTTATTGTGCAATGTCACATGAAAGAGCTGTGACAAATGGTAGAAGGGGAAATAACAGAGCTGAGCTCTGGAGTCTGTCACCTGTCCTTCTTCTCCTGCCGGCCCCACATCGTTTCTATGCTCATCTTGCATCTTCCAAGAGAAATAAAGTATGAATCCTCATTCATGAGCAAGCTCATTCACTGCATGATTCTAATTCACTTAGAAGACATCATTCATGCTGTGCAGTGAGAGGCACATAAATTTTTTTTTTAATACATAAAAGTATATGATTACTTGACAGTATCACAATATACCTATCCAGGACATTAATGTTAGATAGCCATAACACTGGATTTTCTAACTTTTGAGTACTTGACAACGATCACACTAAGAAAAAAAGAAAAACCTTAAAAGGAAAGAACAATTACAATTTCTCTGTGTAGCTGTAATAACCCTTCTTCTCATGAATCAGCATTAGCAATTTTAACCCTGAATCTTCAGAGCTGTCATATGTGGCTTTAACGTCATTTATTCCTACTGTCCAACCACAGTCCTGCCATTGCATCTGTGCTTCTCTTGGTTTTTCCAGAAGCCATGGTAATGAATTAGCAACATGCATGGTGCCAGCATTGTGGCCGGAGAACATCTGGTTTTCTGGAGTGGACAATGAAAGGGAAAAAAAAGAGTTACATCTCCCTGTGGCACAAATCATAGATCATAAAATCATAGAATAGTTTGGGTTGGAAGGGACCTTTAAAGGTCATCTAGTCCAACCCCCCCGCACTGAGCAGGGACATCTTCAACTAGATCAGGTTGCTCAGAGCCCCATCTAACCTGACCTTGAAGGTTTCCAGGGATAGGGCAGCTACCACCTCTCTGGGCAACTTGTGCCAGTGGTTCACCACCCTCATTGCAAAAAATGTCTTCCTTCTATCTAGTCTAAATCTGCCCTCTTTTAGTTTCAAACCATTACCCCTTGTCCTATCACAACAGGCTCTGCTAAAAAGTCTGTCCCCATCTTTCTTAGATACCCCCTTTAAGTACTGATAGGCTGCAATCAGGTCTCACCAGAGCCTCCTCTTCATGCTGAACAACCCCAATTGTCTCAGTCCAACTCTCTCAGAGGAGAGCTGTTCCACCCTTCTGAACATTTTGGTGGCCCTCCTCTGGACCCTCTCCAACAGGTCCATGTCTTTCCTGTGCTGAGGGCTCCAGAGCTGGATGCAGGACTCCAGGTGAGGTCTCACCAGAGCGGAGTAGAGGGGCAAAATCCCCTCCCTCGACCTGCTGGCCACACTGCTTTGGATGCAGCCCAGGATAGGGTTGGCTTTCTGGGCTGCGAGTGCATGTTGTCAGCTTATGTTTAGCTTTTCATCCACTAGTACCCCCAATCCTTCCTGTCAGGGCTGCTCTCAATCCCTTCATCCCCCAGCCTGGACTGATACCAGGGGTTGCCCCAGCCTAGATGCAGGACCCTGCACTTGGCTTTGTTGAACCTCATGAGCTTCACACGGGCCCATTGTTTGAGCTTGTCCAGGTCCCTCTGGATGGCATCCTGTCCCTCAGGCATGTCAGCCACACCATTCAGCTTGGTGTCATCTTCAAACTTGTTGAGGGTGCACTCGATCTCATTGTCTATATTATTGATGAAAATATTAAATAATACTGGTCCCAATACAGACCCCTGAGGGACACCACTCATCACCAATCTTCGTCTGAACATTGAACCATTGACCACTGTCTTCTGGATGCGACCATCCAACCAATTCCTCATCCACTGAACAATCCACCCATCAAATCCGTATCTCTCCAATTTAGAGAGAAGGATGTTGTGGGGGACCATGTCAAAGGCCTTACAGAAGTCCAGATAGATGACGTCTCTAGCTCTTCCCATGTCGACTGATGTAGTCACTCCACTACAGAAGGCCACTAGGTTTGTCAGGCAGGACTTGTCCTTGATGGTGCTTGCTGTCTCGAATCACCTCCCTGTCCTCCATGTGCCTTAGCTATACTTGTAAGCATGGCACACCATGAAGACAATAGTGCAGCTCTTGATGGACGTGGGTGAGGAATGGGTTGGTGACATAGACCTGGACTAGCCTGTTGGCTGCAGTCATAAGAAGCCTCTGCAGCCCTCTGCTGGGCCTGGGCTTCAGAGGCATACCTCCCACCTATCCTATGGCCTGCATAGGCAGAAGCAGCACACCAGGCATAACCTCCAATTGACATTGGGGCTATCGTACTAGCTGGGGACAGCATGATAGCAGAACCTCTATCCTGAAGGCAGCTGGTCATTTGTTGGTCTCCAGAGGTATGGATCCACCATTTGCATCAGGGAAAGCCAATTGTTTCTCTCTCTTCCTTGGAGATGAGATTAAAAACTCCTTGTCTAAGCCAACAAGAAGTTATCAAGTCCAGTGAGCCTTAATAATAGATCTGATTTAAGGATACCAGAGAAAGCTCTTCACAAAGTAGCACCTTCATCTTTTTTCCCTGTGTTATGTCTGCTCCAAAGGGCCAAAGTAAATAATTTCAGCAAAGTTCAGCTGGATGCTGAGTGCTGCAACGAACGAGAAGCCTGCCAAGCGTGTGACTCCTGCTCAGAGACCGACACTTGGCAGGTGTTTTCAAACCTAGACTACCTGTGTGGAGTAACCGCAGGTGGTCCAGGGAGTTGTTTTCACCCTCCCAGTGCACAGCTGAAACAAGGAGGCAGTCCTGCTTCCTACGAAAGTTTTAATTGTCAGTCTTCAAGCACGGTTCCTTTGTATACCTGCCAGAACTCTCATGTATGCCTGCGCTTGCTTGGGTTGCTGCATAGGAAATGAAGGCTGTTAATGAGTCTCTTCTTTTGTCAGGTGTTTGTTTGCTATACTTTCAAGTGTGATCAAGTTTACCAATGACACAGAAACGGGAGGTTTGTAAGCATGCTGCACAGTGACCCGAAGGTAGTAAATCATCAGAAGCTACAGGCAGTGGGAGGCAAAAATGTGGTGCTAACAAATACAGAAATCCCAACTCTAGGGAGAAAACAGAGGGCTTGGGTGCACAACGGGGTGCAAAAACAAGCAGCTGTAAGCACTGTGGTGATATTATATTGACATGTTGTTATTTGCTTAATTTTAATCTCCTTTGTTTAGGCAAACCCATGTATGTCAGAGGACAGAAATCAGACAGACCATAGTCAAGTAGTTTCCACAACAATACTTCCATCTGAAGAAATGGAACCACCACAACAACGTTTAAGAATTGAGTTCTAGCTACTGTTTCAACAAAAGCACAAGAAGTATGGCGGCATAAATAGATTGATAACTTGATCTGAAATCAAATCCATACCATTGGTGTACTGTGACTTTCCTTTTGTGGACCAAAACATCCAGGTCCCAAATATCCTGCAACAACTTCCTTCCTGGTGAGTTTCCAGGACTTTGTAGAGTTGCTGCTGGGTTTCAGGTTTAGCTGATTTCAGTTTTCACTCTGCTGTAGAACACTTGCTTTCACCAGCAGCTGGAAACCAGAGATGAGAATATATTTTTGTGTCTCACGTTTTTTTGTCTTCACCAGAGCAGCACATCCTAAAAAAGGTACACCAATTCCTCACAACACATTCACAGTTCGTTTCTTTAGTCCTTTTGTAGGGTACCTTCCCAGCTGTCCTCATCCTATCCAGTTCTGGTTTCAGATTGTTGTTGTCAGATTCATTTTTACCATTTGTTTCCCCATCCGTTTTTTTCTTGCTCCTTTTAATTACCACTTTCCATTTCATTTTTTTCCCCCATGTCTTATCAATTTAAAGAGAAAATACAGAAGTTCTGTGTATCATTTTCTCAGTGGAGGAGATCTTATCAGGCCATTCCTTATTCCTATCAAGATCATTTTAATTTTTTCCAGGTTCTTGTTCTGCCAGCTGCTCTTTATTCATATGCTGATCTCAGAAAACTTGGAAATGCTGATGGTTTTAGCTGATGTAAGATTCAGTGCTTTTTTAGTTGTATCTATGCTCAAGAATTTTTAATGTTTGACAGGGATTAAAGGATATTTCCTGATGAATCATCAGACAAATTTAGCTTAAGGTTTTCCAGAATAATTTATGTCTATATTCTAACCATCCGCAGAAAGTTTTAGCACCAAAACTGAATGTACGCTGGTCCAAAATGTAAAATTTAACTAATTTCAGCCAGAATCTGTTAACACATACTATAAAAGATCAAATTAGCTTTGATATGTTGCTTTACTTTTCTGCCACTGATTCTTTCCTTTTCTTCCACACACCTGGAAGTACTCATAGCTGCAAGTGTGGATCCTCTGTTGATCCCATTTTAATCTTTCTTGATTCTTACACCGGGCTAGAGAGCAGTTTCACCTTTGAGGTCAGCTACCAAAGGGATATAGTCAATAAAAGAACTGCAGGCTCACAACCTGCATGTTTCAGTGCACAGCTTTAAGGTCCTTGGCTTTCTGTGTGCCATTCAGAAACCCAGAATTCATTGTTTAAAAGTCCTCTCTGCAAAATGGGAGTTGAGGGAAAGGAAAAATTTTTGTGGAAAAGCAATACTTAAAAATGTACAGAAAAGTAACCTAGATGGGGTTGCTGAACACAAGGCAGGAGATGAGTAACATAGTGTTTAGAATATGAAGGGATAACAGATGAGTTCTGCCCTCAACATTAATTGTACCTGAACCCCTGTTTGTCAGCACCTTGGGGTACAGGCTCATCCAGGGAATGGCAATCACTGGGGAGGCTGTCTTTCTCAGAGAATTTTTATTTGGATTTAAGTCTTTTCAAGTCATATAAAAAGCTTGACCCTGACACATTGTGATTTAGCCCCACCCAAATCCTACATTAGTTAGACAGATGCAATTCTCTGTTGAGCCACCAAACTCCTACTGCCAAAATAGCTTTATTACCTCAACTATTTTCTCTTCTGTTGCCTGGGTAGCTCTTAATTACTCTGTTTCCCTTCTACATTAACACTAGCAATTGACTGAACTGCGTTGATTAGAGGTGGTGGGTCTTACATATTGTTACTTTTTTTAAACATGAGTACAGTGTACAAAACTGCAGCTCAAGAACAGGCATAGAAGTAACTTCAGTTCCACAAATTTCTACATGGGACTTAATAGTAACAAACAAAATTAACACTGGGAGCAATTATGCAAGTCATTCTCAATTCATCTTTGTGCTTTGCTAACAAAAAAAGGAACGCAACCCAAAAACCCCAATAATTCCCATCTCAGTGGAAACAACAAAGTCTCCCCAAAAATGTAGTTGCCAATCTATTGTCAGTCAGTGTGCCAATGACAAAATTCCATTTCTTAATCCTCCTGTCATCCAGGACCACAAGGTAATGGAGCAAACCTGGCACAACATAAAATGGACTTCAACACCCAGTTTTTGCATAGTCCAAAATTTTGTTTTACATATTAATGGATAACTGCCAAACTGCATGCAGACAGCTTCATTGACTCAATAACCTGCTGGAAAAATATCCCCCGTGTGGATGACCATCTGCACCCACACAGCTGAGGCATTAAATTATTTCATCACCATCCCTGTCAAAATTTTAACTTCTTGACCTCCACAAAGAAATCCTGTGCCATCCCACCTAAAATCAGCCATCATTTTTTTCAAAATGCTACAGCTGAAGCACTGTGATAGCTAAAAACATCTCATTAGACTGACAAATTTTCCTGCTTGTCTGGTATTTGCACTCCAAGTAGATGGGGGAAGAAGAGGAGGGAAATCATTCAGAAAGATAACTTAGAGTTCTTCACTCCATCCAGGGACTGTTTGCAAAGAAAGTTTCTCACCTGCTGTTCTCCATGCCAGCCACAGCTGATAGTATCACATTTGTTGGTTTGCGTTCATACACTGCCATCACTTTTCCTAACTTACTTGACTGTCTTTTCTCTCAATACATATCTTTTATTCCTCCTCCTTGGGTTTTTTTCCCCCTTCTCTTTTTTCTGAATATCCTCTCCAAAACAGCAGTTTGGTTCATTGCCCAAGGTCAGACAAGCCATTACCTGGGGAATTACTTTTTTCTCAAAACTTTCTTTAAAGCAGCGTATTCAAATTGGATCCAAATTTCACCTCCTGCACAGTTTTAAACTGTTGATCTTTCTACCACTATTCACAGAAAAATCTTTCACCATTTCAAATCTTGCCTTTTTCAGTCCTCTCTTTTCTGATCTTAATGACTGCAAATATGTTCCTCAGCTCTAATGTATTCAGTATGCTGCTATTCAGATTTTCTGGCTCATTATTAACTACATAGATGTCACCTTTTTCATCCCTCCTCAGATTCTCCTTCACCTGCTTAACATATAAAGCCTTACATGAGCTTAAGGTTTGTCAAATTAGTTCCATCCTCCCCATTTTTTATAACTTATATAAAGTTGGCTTCTGATTTTACTCTACCAGCAACTGAAGCCTTCACAGACCAATCAGCCTCTTCCTGAAACACTTTAGGGCTTTCTCCTGCATAATTTTCTCGGTTAGGTAATGAAGGAGACAGACAACTTATTAAATTCTTTCCC
>NW_010539862.1:54784-56858 GCF_000687285.1 Phaethon lepturus
CCAGTTTTAAATCTAACTTTGTAGTTCTGGTGCCTAATAAATTTGATAATCATCACTGATTAATTCTCCATCTTCCCTTCCGTATTTCCTCACTTCAGTGAAGTCCCTTATTCCTGCCACTCTTTACCCACCTTGCAACTCCAGCTAGAAAGAAATCTCAAATGATGCCTGCCAACCTTGGCTTATTGTAGTCATTCCTTTGTCTGTTCTCATCTGTATTTTTTGTTTATTCACTGTCTTTTATTTATGTATCTGCAGTACCACTTACCCAAAAGAGCACTAACACTAAATTTTTTTATCATTATAACACAGGTAAGAGAGATCAGCTGGTCTATAGTGATTGTCTTTCTTAGGTCCTATAGATAATGGAGAAAACTTATATCTCCAGAGGCATTTTTGTCACTGATATCAGATGGCTGAAGTGAAATTATCCTATATTTACAAGAGTGTTCACTTCTGTAAGGATGGACCCATTATTTGTGTTGTGACAAATTGAAACAGTAACAAGTTTTTATTTTATTCCATTACCCTACATTTTCATCCACTTATAGCTATATAGGTTGTTGGGTTTTTAAAATTTAACGATTAAAATTTACAATACTCGGTCTCTATACAATGATGATTTCTTGAAGCTTCAATTAAAACAAATTTCTTTTGACCAGCAGAATTGGAAAAAATATATTATTCCTATTGAAAAAAAAACAGTCTTGCCACCATTTTTATTAGATCTGTAGGTAAAATAGAACTTACATTTATCTTAAATCACTGATATATATATTGAGAAAAGTTTTTTTAATTAAAAATTGTAATTATTTATAAAAAATCGAGCTTTTAGGTACATCTCCAGAGTTTAGAAGTTCAATCTTAATGTTTAGAAGTTTCTCTACAGAACTGTCAATCCTTACTACTGATTGCTACATATCTGAGAAGTGTTTATAAGAGCTCTCACAGGCAGAGGTAGGAGTAGAAATCAGTCCCAGACTTCAATTCTACAGGGTATTCTCCTAGAACCTGTTGTTTCTAGGAAGGATTACTCAGTTTGACTTGTCCAGCATTTGAAAATACATCCAGAAGTACACATCTCAAACAGCACATGAATAGCATCAACATTGTCAGGCACTATGCTCTTGCGAACAGCAAACCCTCCTCAACTGACCTGAAATACCATGTAACTTTGACCCAACCAACAAATAAGTAAAGCTTTGGACAAGTCTATCCAGAACTGTGACAAGCTTCAAGACTGGTAGAAAGAAATACACAAGCTCCACAATACCTTATCTATTGCCCCCAAATTTACTGAAATTTACTGAAATCAGTTCTGAAATCTTTGGAATCTGTTTGTGCATTTTAGCTCTCTCACAAATTGCCTACCATGCCTATAGCCACATACGATACGCAATTACCATCAGTCTGAAGTTTGAATTGTTTCCTCGACCACATTAAGCAGACTATTGTTTCTGTTCCCTGATTACATGAAGTTGCATACTTCTAATTCTTCCCCACACAAATTTAGTTTCACAATAAAACTAATTTTGTTTCATGATTAAATGTATCTATCTTGGCTGTGAGCCTGAAATTCACTTTCCATGAACATTTGAAAGAACAAAACTTAACTCGCATGAATTTTCATAAAAAGGCTGTGTGGAGAGATTGGAACATAAGCAAAGAGGAATTTTATGCAAACCTTTCAGAGATGTTTGGGAGAAGCATTTCTATTTGCCCTGTTTGATTGTTAATATGTATGTCTTTCTCAGTGTGTTTCTCAAGATTTTTTGTAGTTGTTGCATTTATATTACTTAATACATAAAAAACAGCTACAATAACAATGTGTGTAATGCATCAGCTACAATAGAGCATGAACTATATATATTATGTGCAAAAAAGCATATTAAACGTTTTGATTTACAAAGTCAAGAACTTACATTAGGAACCGGCAGATTTAAAGTGATGTAAATTAAACTTTATCCTACTTGGCGCTCTGAACATGCATCGGGACAGTTTTTAATTCTGTGATCATATACAGTGCTCCCTGCACAAATGCATTAAGGTCTGTGAACGGGGATCCCAGGTTCAG
>NW_010539862.1:56889-58504 GCF_000687285.1 Phaethon lepturus
TGAGTTTACAGAAGTGGCATGCGATTCCACTGGTCATATAAAGATTTTGTGTAAATACGCCATATTCCAAATAATAACCTGTAGAGATTTTATTTAAAGAAAAAAAATCCTGCAGATTGAGAGCTTTTCTTGTGTGTCATGGTATATTTCAGGTGACAGTTTCTACTCTCTCTCGTTTGTCAATTGTAGCTCAGAACTATGGGGTTGAGCATTAGCCACAAGAAAGGTTTGAAGATTCTTTATTTTGTTGCATGAAGAGGATATGTCATGTTTATACAATAAAGTATTTTCATTATCAGTTATAAATCTCTTCATAGAGAAACAATTATTATTACTTTGCTATTGAGTTAAAATCTGTAATGGTTACTGACAGGAGATGATATTATTATTAATATTCCCTGTGCTGCAATAGACTGAACAAGAGAAGGCTAGGAACTTTTCAAGGGACAGAGGACATATTTCGACAGCCGTCCAGTACCCGACCTGTCTTTACAGGCAGATGATTCAAAGACTGAATATCTTCGTATGAAGGAAGGTTTATAATCAGGGTATGCTGCTTACTCTAACTGTATTCCTGACTCTCATAGGAATATTTCCCGAGGCTTAGTGAAATTTCACAGCCAAAAGTTTTCAAAAAGGTTGTTGATGGCTTTCGTGGCAGGAGTTGATTTTTAGTTTGTAGCACATTCATGTGCTCACTTGGGCATCCAAAAATGGAAACATCCCAACATTACTTCTGAAAAATATTAGTCTTATTTTATGTTGCCATCTGCGAAATACAGCAAAAGTGACGATCCCTACATCAAAATAACTCATAGATTTTAAAGTAAAAAGAATAATGATGATGGCAGAGTTTTGTTTATTAATTTCTGTATTATGCACTGATTTTCTGGTTAACATACCAGAAAAGTATTCTTAAATACTTCTACAAAGCCTCTTAGAGTCTTTCTAAAAGATATGATTCCATAGGAATGAAAAATATGAAAATATGCAATGCATAAATAAAGAACAGTGCAACACAGATACTGCATGGAAAATTCAGGTTATACAGTGAGGTGAAAATTGTTTGGTTAGTTATTATGTGGATAATACACACCAAATAAGTGCAAGAAAAGAGAACAAACACCTAACATCAGGAATAAAGGATATTTAAGAATGCTATTAGGAAAGAAGAGAATTAAGCTAATTACAGAGGCTCTGTTGTAAGAACGATTTTCTTCACCTGCAGATAAGAGCATCTGCAAAAATCCACAGGAAATATATTGCTGAGATGTCTGCAAGGCCCCTAAATACACTGATTTTATATATATAAAAAAATATGTAAATATTTCTTTATTTATGTATAGAAAAGACTGAGGAGGAAAGAGAAGTAGCAGGGTATATGTTCAGAGCCAGTAAAAGGTAACATCATGCACATGATACATGCTTTTTCACATGTGCTGTAAGACGAGCTGGTGGAGAAGACAACCAGCTTGGCTGAACAGGGAGCTTTTGCTGGGACTCAGGAAAAAAAGGAGAGTTTACCACCTTTGGAAGAAGGGGCAGGCAACTCAAGAAGAGTACAAGGATCTCATTAGGTCAAGCAGGGACAAAATTAGAAAGGCAAAAGCCCAGC
>NW_010539862.1:58899-59102 GCF_000687285.1 Phaethon lepturus
AGAGGACTTACAAAAGCCCCTCTCCATCATTTATCAGCAGTCCTGGTTAACAGGGGAGGTCCCAGACAACTGGAGACTTGCCAACGTGACACCCATCTACAAGAAAGGCCGGAAGGAGGATCCGGGGAACTACAGGCCTGTCAGCCTGACCTCTGTACCGAGGAAGGTCATTGAGTGGTTCATCTTGAGAGTGCTCACAGGGC
>NW_010539863.1:0-5366 GCF_000687285.1 Phaethon lepturus
AGGCCTCATCGTGAGGGCTTTAAACTAGATTCGAATAGGGAAGTGATTGTGCCTCTGTACTCGGTACTGGCGAAGCTGCGCCTCAAATACTGTGTTCAGTTTTGGGCCCCTCACTACAAGAAAGATATTGAGGTGCTGGAGCATGTCCAGAGAAGGGCAATGAAGCTGGTGAGGGGTCTGGAGCACAAGTCTTATGAGGAGCGTCTGAGGGAACTGAGGTTGTTGAGTCTGGAAAAGAGGAGGCTGAGGGGAGACCTTAACGCTCTCTACAACTACCTGAAAGGGGGTTGTGGCGAGGTGGGTGTTGGTCTCCTCTCCCAAGTAACTAGCGATAGGATGAGAGGCAATGGCCTCAAGTTTGTGTCAGGGGAGATTTAGACTAGGAAAAATTTTAGGAAATTTTAGGAAAAATTTCTTTACTGAGAGTGTTCAAACATTGGAACAGGCTGCCCAGGGAGGTGATGGAGTCACTATCACTGGGAGTATTCAAAAAAACGTGTAGACGTGGCACTTCGGGGCATGGTTTAGTGGGCATGGTGGTGTTGGGTTGATGGTTGGACTTGATGATCTTAAAGGTCTTTTCCAACCCTAATAATTCTGTGATTCTATGATCAGTGTGAAATCTTTTTTCGCCTGTGACTCCAAGGCTTAGAATTATTTCTTTGATATATGGTGTTATTCTGGTGGGTATAAAAGTAAAAGCTAATATCAGATACACTTGTTTTGTCTTTTTTGGCTTGGGGTTTTTTTTCTGTCCTCCCCCCGCCCCGCCCCGTGTTTATCACAGTCAGAACACAGGTGACCTTTTTGCATGTGACATTTAAGGTTTCACGTGCTGCTAAGCCAGGACTGGGAGCTTTCTGGAAACAAGTCTGCAGGGCCTGCCTGTGCCAGGCAAGAGGAAGCGGTACAGTCCCCTGGCCAGGGAAGCTGCAGCTGTGCAGCTCTGGTGCAGGATGGCGGTGACCTGCTCTCCTCTGCGGTTCAGGCACTCAGCCATGCTTTCCTGCTCTTGGACCTGCCGGAGATGCCCTGCGATACTGCCTGTGGCTGTATCTGTGCCCTGTGATCTGGAATGAAAAGGCCCATAGTTACCTTTAGCTTGTAGAGCACTGGCTCAAAAATGCAGACATAGACCTTTTATTCCCAGCTCTTCCCATAACAACTTCTTTTTCTATGCTTTTACATTTCTAAAAGGAACCCAGTTTCTAAGAGGAATGGGTCATTTGCTGGTACGAGTGTCCATCATCTGAAAAAAATACACGAGCTTTGTTCCCCTTGGCATTATGTACTGAACTGAGGCATTGAAAGATTTAGTTACTGTCATCTGTCTACACAGGAAAAGGTGGCACTTTCAGAGCCAGATTTAACCCAATTTAGATTCTGAATTTTTCTCCAGAGGTGTTTTTCTTCTTTGGCTGTACAGTAACCAGGCTTTTATGTTCAGGAATTACTTGGTGCCTATATTTAAGTAGGAAGAACCTGGGTTAATATGTCTAACATAATTGATCTCCTCTACTACCTTACTTCTGGAAATGCCATGGGGGAAGCAGTTCTGGGTCTGCTATGCCTAGGCTTACATGTCTCAGGTCAAGCATTTTGACACAGGTTATAAGATGTCTTTGAAAGGCTGTGCATCACTTTGGGAGGATACAAAATGTGTGTGATGTGAGGTGAAATGAAGGTTTGAATGATTCGTGATCTTTTTCTTTCTGTGTCCAGCCACTCAGTCTGAGTTTGCCTGCCAAGGGAAGCAGCCTAGGGGGCTATGAGTTAAAGCTATCCCAAAAAAGTGTGTGTCTCTCAAAACACATGCTGTGTGGCTTTAACACCACTGAGCCCCACCAAAGAGAAATCCAAGGCAGCAGTCTGGAGGGATCTGTAGAGTTTATGGGTCTCCTTTGGTGTCTCCCTGCAAGGCTACAGGTGCTGCCCAGCATTTTCTAATAAGGCTCAAAATCTTTGGCTTCTATAAGAATATATTTATTTTCTGTGTTTCTGTTTTCACGCCACACCAGTTGGTCTGTTGCTAATGCAATGAATTTCACCTTCTGCAAAGTTAAAAATTCACGTTCCTAAAAAATGATGGGAAATCGGCAAAGAAGAACTAAATTGAGCCAGAGCTACAGTACTAGTCAACCATAACAAGTAATTATAATAACCCCATGGTCATTTCACTCACAGCTTGACAGAGAAAATGGCAAGAAAACAAAATACTTCTCTTCTTGAATGTTAAAAGTACCGGGCCAGGTTCACTTCTGCTGATGACACATGACAAGCTGTGGGCCCTGTTGACCGACTAAATACAGCAGTGTGAATTATTTGCAGCTCCCTAACCTGCAAGGGGCTGTGAGCAGCCCTCTGCAGGCTGCCAGTGGGTTGGCCCAGCTGTGCAGCTGGTGCAGTCAATGGTGTGCTACAGATCGGCTGATGTGACTTGCAGATGCTGCTGGTGGTAGTCGTAAGGAGCTGGGATGTAAAACTGCTCCCTGTGGAGGAGGCGCCTGGGGCAACGAATGCAGTCAGTGATGCCACTGCCTGTCCTTCATCACAGGAAAGGAAATAATATTTCCTCCTGGCAGGAAATAACCATCACAAGCTGTACTGCTGTTATGATTTCAGGATCAGCTAAGCCCGTGATTGTCAAAATGTTTATCCTGGGGTTAAAAAAGAGGGGTTTGTTTTGTGGCTTTTTTTAAATACAAAATATGTAAAGCATTTAGTTGAGCTGGCTTCAGTTGCAATATAAGGGTGGTAGATGCAGGCTCTGTCCCAGGATGGATTAGGAGGCTGGGACATGGGAAGTGTGTGAAACCTGGAAAGAAGAGCAGCCTGTTCTTGAGATAGTCTTATATCTTATCCCAAATTATTCTATGTGCAGAAACTTGCATTTCTAAATGTGTCACTCCCTCCCTTGAAGTTTCTTCTGTTTTTTATTTCCTGATACAGATAATCTCAAAAGATTCCCTTGAGTCATCATCAGGATTAGTCTCCAGAAATTATCTGCTGTTCTTATGGAAAAGTACTTTCTTGTAATGCTGTTCTTAGGTATAAGGGCCATATTTCCTGAAGGTGGTTCCATTTTCCATTTGTTGTTTTGTGCTGAGGATGTAGTGAGGTTCTATTCTGTTAAACTAAAACTCTTTCTATATAGATTTGGTTTGAAGGCTCACGTTTTTTACTTAGAAACCTATTGAGACCATCTTGGTGCTTTTCTATGAGGAACTACCTCTGCATTATGTTAGTACTGCGAAGATAGATGGTAATGTGTTAAGCTGTTTTGTTTCAGATGATGTGTAAAAAAAAATACCATTGTTGTTATTAAACAGAAAATAAGACCATTTGGCCTAGACTAAGCATGCGTGTCTGTAATTTTTTTATTCTATTGTGTTTTTAAAAAGCTTATCCAGTAATGAAAGGGATATATAAAATCTCTGGACAAATATATGTTTTTAAAAGACTGTGTCTCCGTTCACAGGAAATCACTGATAATGAAATATTAGAGTTGGTACATAGTGCTCTGGGGAGGATGACAGTTATCCGGCAAATTTTCCCTCTCTCAAGGGACAACAATCAGAGATGCATGAGGAACAATCACCGAATATCATCACTGCTGTGCGATCCACAAGAAGGCTATCTTCAGATGTTGCAGGTCAGTAGCTGTGCCCAACAGAAAAGTCCACCTTAGGAATTTGACAATCAGATAGTTTCCTGTGACCTCAGAGGAAGAATAAAATGAGTACAGATAGATCTGAGCATGTAACCTTTGGTCAACTTTTCCCAACTTAATTATTTATTTCATTCCTAGAACTGAGTGCTTTAGATGTGATGTTATGTCCATAAAGTACCAGCAAGTGACAGCACTAACTCAGAGCTGATTTTGCATATCTCATTCTCTTAAGAATTTTTTTCTATTTGAAAAAAATAAAAAGTTGTGCTGTCATAGTCTTGTGGTGCTACTGCTTGCTTATTTATGCCTATTAGACATCTGTTGTGAAAGAGTTAATCTGGGAGGATAACAGAACTCTGATAGGCATTGGGCTGTGGAGCATTTCATATTGAGTTAAATGGACTGAATCCAGCTGATGTATTCAATCTGTCCCATTTCAATAATCTCAGAAGTCTCTAACAGCTGATAATTGTCTGAGCATGTGAAATATGCACTAGTAGTTCAAGTTCCAGATTTTGGTAACAGATTTGACTTTGGTGTAAGCAACAGCTTAAGATTTCTTGGCAATTTATCCCAGATACCATAATTTTTCTTGAAGTAATTTAAATATAGTTTTATGTGCTATTTCCAAGGATAGTATAATAATTTGGAAACGAGTCTTGGACTCTCGATGGGACTTAATGTGTTTCATGTTTAGTTTAGACACAGTTAAGAATCTCATTCATATTACTGTTGAAGCTGTTGGATAAAACTGAAAACTTTCATGAGGCTGAGAATATAAGTTTGATTAGAACCTTTTTATTGCAAATTTAGTCTTAATCTGAGATGGATTGAGTGAGGACACAGTGGTTGAGCCTGTGAATTGGCAAGTGTGGGTATTGTGTGTTAGAGTGTGGCTTGGTTAAGTCGTGGGGAGGGGGCTGTTGGCAGTCTGAGCTGCTTCAGCCTGGTCATGAAGGTGGTGTAGGGTGAGGGGTCCTTCCAGAGGGAACTCAGGTGCTGGCTTGGAAGAGCTTCTGAAGAGCAAGGCGTTGAGGCTTATGGGAGACCAGGAGAGGTAGGGAAATTCTCAGGAAGAGAATTGGTTAGGTCAAGATTTTCCAAGGAACATGGATGGGGATATTTGTTTTACTTATTTGTGCCCCACTAAAAAGTTGTAACTGCAGAGACTGAAAACCTCTGAAAGAGGGATATGGATGTTTCCTCCTTGAATAGAACCTCTGCTGAATCAGGTTCTGTCATAGCAGTTGCAAAGTTTGGGAAATGCCAGTCACATGCACTGTAGTTCAGAGTGCTGGTCTGTTCTTTTTGCACAGGGGAAAGTCTATGCCTATCTTGACTTAGAAAAGATGCTTTTGATCTCTGTTAGTAACTCTGAGGTATGTTGTAATGAGAACAAAGGCCACTCATTTCAGAGGATCAAAGCAATTTCCAGTATGTTGAAAAAGTTTTCTATCCTGCACCAACAAATCACTCATTGTGGAACAATCTCTCATTACAGCAGGATTTTGAGTACTGCTATGCTGGTTTATGCATAATCTAACACAAAGACTCATCTGAATGTCTCTGACGAATGTCTCTGAGCAAGTTCTTCTTTGCTAAAACAGTAACTGGTTTTCTAGCATGAATAGCTTCATGCCCTGTTACTGAATTTCACTGACAAGGACCGTTTAGGAAGGACCCTCTTGCTGCTGAT
>NW_010539863.1:5397-42184 GCF_000687285.1 Phaethon lepturus
TGAGAAGCAAAACATTCTCAGTTTCTCTCTTGCAGAATTATTACACACCTTACAAGCTGTCTTTAAGAGAATGGAACTGTAATGTTATACTTTGCCATTCTCTGCAAACATAGAAACAAGAGATACAAAGAAGTGCAGAGGTATGAAGTTTGCCTTTTGGAAGTTGATTCCGTAACTGTCATGTCTAGCCACACCGGAATGACGTATCATGAAAGGTGAAGGGCACGCGAGATCTCTCAAATTAGCTGCCGCCAGTATATCTTGTGTGATCTTTAAGTTTCTACAGATTGAATATAGGATGCTTTTAGCACGTGCAGTTATATCTGAAGCGTTCCACAGCTGCATTTTTTTCATAGGCTTTGCTAAAACACCTTATGTAACACCTTATGGGCATGCAGCTCATATTAATTTCCAAGTATGACTGACGTTATTAATGGTCCTGCAATTCAGGTACTTCCAATCTTATGTTTCCTTTTTCTTGCCGAAAAAATAGTTTTGACCTTTTGCTGTACAGAAGTACATCACTAAATTAGCCCTATTGCCAGAGGCTGCAGTAGCTCCCAGCTCCATGTCAGGCTGCATGAATCCACCAGAGGCAGTGACCGCCTGCCAGCTCCAAGTCCTTGGCGTTGCTTTGAAGTAGTTTGATTAACACCACAGTTTGGAAATCTGTGGCTCATTCTCCCTTGGGCAATCTCATATTAATAATTCTTTGTTGTCAAGGTAACTTATCGGCTATTGTTGGTTCATTATTTATTTAATGACTTTGAAGAAGAATAAGCTAATCTCTGTCAGCCTCTAGCTGTAAGATTTTTATAGGGGATAATTTAGTGTTTTTAACAAGCTAGTAAAGAAAGAAACATTTGCGTCATGGATTATTAACTTTATTCTGGCTAAATTAATGAAAATCTTTTTGGAACGATTTTGTTCTCAGTGTCTTTAGTACCATATCCTGGAAAGTTGTTTTTCAGTGGGTTGATCGTCCCTGTTTGGCATTCTGACAAGGCTTTTAAAGATCAGGCTGTTCTGCAAACTCATCCAAAAACTCATCTGTTCTGAATGGTTTGTGGAAATCCAATCTTATTCCACCAACCCACTTGTCAAAATTTTGCTCATGCCCTTATTTCTTGCACATATAATATACCCAGCTGGGTTTCTGCTTCAGCTGGAGAAGAAGCTTTATAAAGTTTCCCGTCTTGGTCATTTTATTTTACTTCAGGACTACATTTATCTCTTTCTTATTCTTCATATACAATTTTCTGTATCTATCTCTCTTACTTTTTTGTAAGTGGAAAAGAGACAGTTTAGAACTTCCTGTTTTCCACTGGCAATGAGTATCCTGTGGTTCGGGCCGCCAGCTTTTTCAGTATTGCCTTATCTGGAGAGAGAATACTGAAGCACTTCAGGATTTATAGTTAAATCTAGTTAGTCCTAGGTAGACCTAGTATGTATCCCTGCATGGCATTTGAATGGTGTTTAGTGGGATTACCGCTATTAAACTGTTTAGATTATTTCAGACATAGTTTTACAGAGTCATTTTGAAGAAATTTTAATGCATAACCTAATCCTTTTCAAAATCTTCCCCTTCAAATATTAGTTTTGAAGCCTAAAAACTTGACTTTTTTTATGAAGATCTTTTTTCTTTCATCAGGTTATTCATGATGTGCTCATAAACTCAAAATCAAATTTTTTTGTTTCTGTTTTTGAAGAAAAATTTCTCTTTAGAAATGCAATTCCCAGTCGTTTGTTCCTTCCCATATTTACCATTTATATAGTTAATAAGTTTAATCTATGTGAGATTTTATTTCTATTAAAACATATTACAAGGATACAGTGTAGCTGAAATAATTTAGCATGGTCCAAAATATACAGTAAGATTAAAAAGGCAAAAAGAAAACCCCGGCAAACTAAATTAATGAGGTTATTCCTTACAGGATTCAGAGTCCAACCTCTCTACTGAAGAACTCTTCTAGACATTGCTTTTACGCATTTGAAGAGGAGATGTTGAGAAGTGTAGGAGGGTATTCATTGGAGCAGCTACTCTTCTTCCCATGTAAAAATTTCATTCTTCAAAGACTTGACCATCAGGTATCTTTGTAGGCATCTCTTAGCAGTTGCTCCTACAGAGCTGCATTTGTATTTAGGAACTGTCTTCTCTTCAGGAGTGACTGCAATTTAACCACTGTAAGTGGAGCTAATTTTTGGAGGTGTTTGGCTTCCTAAGCTTAAGGGCCTGATCCTGCAGTTTTGTCCAACTACATAGCCTTACTCTTATTTGACCTATTTACATGACTGTTACTACACAGCTGTTAAGTGCTACTGGAGGCAGTAAATATTGATTAAGCCCTATTAAAGCATTCACTTTCTCCCATAAAGGATTGATGAGCCACATTTTTCTTTGGCTTTCATTACAAACCTGTATTTGCATATATTTTTAGCAAAGTTTAATGTGGACTTTTGGCCAGATGTTCAGTCACGTTGGAACTGTTTCTGAGTACCACATGAGTGAAAAGTATCCTTGAACTGACTTTAATGCCCGTTGCACAACATAATCTCTCCCTGAAGCCTGATGGCATGTGTTTTCTACAAGGTGCATTAGCAGAAGAATTGGTTAAAAACTCCCAAACATCTGCAGGTATCCTCTGGCGTGTGGGATTTTGTGAGCACTCTGGCAGCTAGAACCCCACGTTCTGGAGTGAGTTTTTCCTCTCTGCTCAGACTACCTCTTCTGCTTGCTAGAGTTCTCTGTTTGCATAATTATTTCATTGAGTTTTTGTTCAGTGCTCTATCAGGGAGTGGACAAGAGCAGCTGGAAGAAAAGGGTCATTACCTCTATTTTCCATTTTTTATTGCCTCTGAAACCTAATTCGCACCCATAGTTACTTATAAATGAGGTTGAGTAAAATTATATTCTTATACTCTGTTTTGCAATTCTAATATTACCTCTTGTCCTCCTGTCTGACTCTTTGTTGGGTTCAGTTTTCTTTATCAAATGTCTCCTGCTAGACTTGTCCTGGACCGTTAGTGTTAGTTGTACCAAATTCTTGAGATACTTAGTAAGTGAAGCCAGTGCCTGCAGCTAACAAGCTTGAGCATTACACGGTAATCCAGGCCTTGTATTATTGTTAATATGTTGTATAAAGCATAGTTTGTAAAAAAACCACTCATAATTATAATGAATACTCATAATAAATAGCTGAAGGGCAGTGAGCATTCACTGTAGGTAAGGAAATGTGGTGTGAGATGTGTATCTCATTTAAAAAGGAAAAAAATTTAAAAGGAAAGGAAAGCTGCTTATCAATAAAAAAAAAAGATTCTGAGGGTGCAGTCTTCCAAATAAATCTTTGGAAGCCCCATTGTTTGAGATACTTAAAATTAGCATGGACAAAGCACTAAATAATACATTAGTTAGCTTCCTTAATGTCAGAAGGCTTGAATAAATATACATTTGAGGTCTGTTTTTCGCAGGTTTTAGGAAAATTTTATTCAGGCTTTCATTTGCCTCAGTGATAATAAATAGCCCTTTGGAAGTTTGAAGCTGACATTTGGGTCTTTAATGAACGTTTGTTTTTTGACTCTGGTTTTCTCATGAATGCCAGTCTGCTGGCTGTGATTTTGTTCTTCATGAGCAGTGAAGCATGTATTTAAAACATAGGCATTCACACAAAGCCTCACAATGGTTTCTGCAAACTAATTTAAGAAAATGAAATAGGTCAAATTTTCAGTCTCTCCACTCTAACAATATCCTTGTAAGCATACTGTTACACTGTAAGTAAACCATCGATCTTCACTGCTCCTAGTAAGATGCATCCTGTCATTTGAGACACAAGAGCATAACTGTGTTTGGCAGTAATTGAACTTCAAAAGTTGAAACACAGTTTTAGGGCACACTGGTGTGTGCATACGCAAGCACAATGATACCGCTCCCCAGGCAGCAAGCGTTTCTGCTGCTGGCAGGCTGTGCTCAGTCTGAGCTCCTCTTCCATCTGCTTCATCCTTGGAGCTGACTGCTGCGGCAACTCACAGGGTGATTTTGGCAGCAGCAGGGTACACATGCCCAGCTTGGGAATGAGTTTTTGAAGCAGTGGCATCTGGGTGTCAGCTTGTCTTCCCAGATGGTCTCTTCAGTGCTCTTGTCTGGCTAGACTTCTGGCTCTCCTGGCAACTAAGAAGTTGGGGTCAGTCTTTGTGGCTTGCTGGCCTTCCCAGAGCAGTACTTGTCTATGATTAGTGCCTCTGGAGGCGCCAAAAGCTGTCTTCATATATAACTTTAAAAGTAAAATCACTCTGGAAAATCTCATTAAATTCACATAGAAGCCTCTGTAAAATGACATTTAACAATGTGATAGGGAGAGATTTCCATTCTTATTGAAAATTTCTGATTTGCTTTACTTGTGTATGGTGGATTTTTTTTTCTTCATTGCAAAATAAAGGTTCATAAAATCTGGAATAATTTTCAGAAGATATACCAGAACATGCCTAAAATTACTTAAGTAGAGGGCATACTCTTTAATATATTGGTGAAACAGTCACCGTCATTCTTATAGCAGATAGATCAAAAAGCATTTCAGTCAAATTACCTCCAGCTCTTTCAGCTCTCAGCAATGAAGTGAAAGAGGAACTGGAAATTACTCTTTCTTCCTCCAAACAGGACAGAAATGAAACACTTTGTTCTAATCTAGGAATCTTTGTTATATGAAGGGGACTCCCTGAAGGCAGATATATGTCATTTCTCCTCTCTGAATATATAAGTAGAGGGAATGAAAAATGCTCCAGAGCTTGGAAAACCCAAAGTAGCCAAGTACATTGCCCTGTTTTTTCTTCTGTCTTGCTTTGCTACCAATTCTGAATCCTACCTGAAGATTAATTTTTAAATTTACTATTTTCTCATGCCTCTGACAGCACTGGTGGAAACAGAGTATAGCTGATCCCTTGGGTATCTCAGAAATTCCCTTTCAGTGATTATGTTTGTATTCAGAGATAGTTTGATAGCTGAAAATTAAGATATGCGCATAGTTGCAGTAACAACTGTATACAGGCTTTGTCTGCTGAACCCTTTTTCTTTTCACAGCACTGCTATTCTGGAGGTTACAGCAAACTTGTGTTGTAAATGCAATCTAGTACATATGCAGAGATTTTGCTCTAGTAAAATGAATATTAAAGAAAATAAAGGAAATTATTATAGCCCTGGATTTTGTGTCTTGTTTTAAGTAACTTTTTTCTACAAGAAAATACATACATAGTAATGAATTCAGATAGAAAGGGAATATTATTTTGAGAAGGGGAGCATATTTGAGGTGTTTAAGTATTCTTATTTTTCTACCTCAGAAAGGAATTAGGAAAAAAGAAGATAAAAATATACCTCACAGTAACTTAATAATACATCTTACTGTAGGTATTGAAGGAATCAACTGTTCTGCTACACTCATGCAACACTACTCTGGCATCAGATTAGACCTGGTTCTGTAATTTTGGTTTCTAGCATAAAGCTAGTTCCCATTTGGGATTAGGCAAAGATGTTCAATCTATACTACTGTGGATGTTCAGGAACTGGATTTTGCTCTGCACACTATGAAGGGTCAAAAGGACATTATTTTCTAAGTTACCAGGTTATTTTTGGTTGTTCTTGATTATTTTTTGCACTTCAAAGAAGTGACTTTTGGTCTAGAGGACTACCAGAGCAATACTATCACGTGAATATCCTGCCTTCTTTTGTTTTAAATAAACACACTGTCTATAGACTTAATCTTGATTGCTGTGCAAAACCAGGTGTTTTGGGCCATGCTTTATAAGTTTTAAAGGGTTCTGCCCTTAATAGGGTGGACTTCTATATTTTGTGTTAATTCATGGCTTAACTAGCAGACTGAACAAATCTAACATTAAAAAAAGATAATTGGTTTTCATAATATTACAAATTCAGCCTCAGTTTTAGGTTTTTTTCTGCTATTTTTTTCCTAGTTTGTATTTTTTCTGTTGTAAAAAAAGAAGTGTTGATTGTGTGAAGAAAATTCAACTTGCTCTTCCATAGAATATTGACTCTTCAGTGAATGGGTGGTAAATTGTAATAATGTATGCATATAATTTTTACTGGACTAAATACTCAGAGTATGATTATATGAAAAAAGGAATTTTTCTGATTAAAAGTACTATATACTCATTTTTTGGCTGAGGCTTTCAGTAGAAGAGAAGAGAACTGGAGTGGCAAAATAGTGGTGGATAAGTGTGTACAACAGGACATGCAGAATATTCTTTCCATGGCAAAAAGTAACTTGCTGTGTTCTCTGCAACATCTTCTTCTGCCTTGGTGCATGTCTCCAGATTTATGACAGAAGGACATGAGTAGTGGGAAACTCCTCTTGTGCAGACCCTTTCTTTCTGTCACTCAGTTCATATTCTTTCAAAAGAAAATAATGAAACAATAGGGATACAAAATCTGTTATAGGTCTAACTGAACTATGAGGATTAGGTTGGTAAACACAAGATTGTTTTGTTTTGCTTTACAACATAAGGTAATTTGGGTTGCATGCATGGTCCTGTAGGCTAATATCCTCAAAAGCAGTTCTCTCAAGCTTTCAGTCCATTATACATGCAGAGCTGTGGCAACTTCTCTAAGAGCGTAGAAAGAGAAGGAAAGCAGTGTACCCAAGTACATCTTACATTTTGCCCTAGAGGTCTCTGCTAGCAAACCAAGCAACCTGGTGTTGGGAATGAGGCTCCAGTTTTCCAGAACTTGAAAAGAACAGTGCCAAACTGAGAAAATGCAAAGCATTTCTGATTTGTGGTGGTTCCGAGGCAACAATGACTTGTCAGTTAAAAGTGAGGGTGTAAAATCAGTTTCAGTGGGGAGCGAAGTGGATCATGATGGCACATAAGAAATTACATTTTTCCTTATGCATATAATATCTACTTCTAAGCAAGCGAGTTTTGTGATGTGTGGTTTGAGGTGGTTTATTTTGTGGGTTTGGTTTGGTTTTGTTTTTGTGGAGAGTAGCTTAACACATGAGGAAAAGTAGCTGTTGAATAATAAGGATTCGTTTGTTTGCTTTATTTGAAAGTTGTTTGGAAAATATCTGCAGACTAGGGAGACAAACGCAACTAAGCAAACGAGACTTAGTTGCTGGGACTTTTATTAAATAATTCTTTAATTACTTTTCTTAAAAAGAGAGAAAATCTGGAAAGTAGCTGCCTTGGAAACTCTTTTAAAAGGAAAAGGATTAACTGGATAAAATAGCAAATACAGAGAATGTGGACTGCTTGTTCAGGAAGGCTGGAAAGAAAGTAAGAAGATGGCAATGCCAGATGGGAGAGATTCTCAGTGATAGTATCTCATAGGTTTTGTATTATTTTCGCATTAAGATCCCTTTTTATGTTGAGTCACTTAAATAAGTGTGCATCCTCAACCTCTTTTTTGTGTATTTTCTTCCTGTTTTGATTCTTTCAAAATGAATTTTTGTTTATATATCTTTTGTTCAGATTTACTTACACTAGAAGATTTTTCAAAGTGCCTAAGTTCTCAATTTATGTCAAACTTCAGATTATGGAACATGAAACATTTTGCTTCTGAAGAATAGGATCTTAGGATATCAGAAGTTTACTTGGAGCCAGTGATGCAACAGTACTATATGTTTAAGCTTTCACAGCCAAATAACATTTTTATAGGATGTATGCAGCTGCATTAACTTCCACATGTAGCACTTTCCTGGTTTCTAGGCACCATTTTCTATGGTGAATTAGAGAAATCCAAAAGATAAATGGCAAATTCATGGATCACCATGAGTAAAGCCTTCAGATAGGAGAACATCTTTTAATAATAATAAAAAGAAGCTGCATCTGGCAACTGATGGTAACTGGAGATTTGGGTTTAGTAAAGAGTAAATCAATACCCCTGAATCTGTGCCTAAGTTTGAAGAAAAGTGCATGAAAACTATGGAAACAGGTGGAGAGTATCTAATTATCTTTTTTAAATAATTTCTCTCAGCGAACTTCCACTGCTAAAGTTTTACCATTTGTGGTGGATACCGCTGCATGTCAAAGACCTGATCTTGTATTGCTGGCCGTGTCTTGTTTTGAAAAATGAAATACATGGTTGAGCATTACTAGAATGGTGTTCTTACTAGAGCCTGTCATCAATTATTGTTCTCTTTAGCACTCATGTAAATTGAATAATAAGTAGGCTAAAATCAATAGCTCCAGTGAAAGTAGAATAGTAACCAGTCTCCTGTATATCTGGTGGAGAGAGATGATAAGGCCAGAATAATACTGTCATTTCTTCTCCCTCTGTTCTAAACAGTTGCAATGGTATTATATTTTGCTGTGCCAGAAATTACCAAGGAGATTGCTCAAATGAACAAGAAGAAAAAGAACTTACTTCCATTTTATCTTTTTCTCCTTGCCAAAAAGACTGACAAAGTAGCAATCCTTGTCTTTCATTCATAGATAGCTGTATTCCTATAGCTTGAGTTTATATTTGAACTGCGATCTCTTACTACAGCACTGCATTGGCAATGCAAGTGTGCCAGAGTCCCTTGGCAAGATGTGCCAAGCAGGAAAGAAGGTTAGAGTGAGTATTGGTATTTGTCTGAATTGCCTTGACTGTTGAACACATCAAGCATACCCAAGTTTTATTTTTTTACTTATGTCTTCTTTTGTTTTGTTTGTCTGCTGGTTTTTACAATTTCTTCTAAAGGATGCTAAAATAGACAAAGAGGCTCATTTTTATTATTGTTTGCAGGTTTCCAACCTGTACCTGTATGACAGTGTGCTCATGCTGGCCAATGCTTTCCACAGAAAACTGGAGGACAGGAAATGGCACAGTATGGCAAGTCTGAACTGCATGAGGAAATCCACCAAACCTTGGAATGGAGGACGATCCATGCTAGAGACTATTAAGAAGGTGAGAATAGACAAACCATAATAGTGTGAGCAATTGAAAGAGTTGCTTCATTTCTACTTGAAATTAGCTTTTGAAGAGGTTTTTGACCTCTATTCAACTTTTCTTTGATTTATTACAACCAAGTGATTTACAACTACCAGGAATGATCTACAGCTATTAAACAGGCAAATGATTTATTACAAACAAATTACCCTGCAGTGTTTCTCCCCTGGTGTGTGTTTTACTTCTGTTATTCTCATAGCTGCCTTCTGTGGAGTTAGTGTGATTAAGAATAGTCATACAAATTGATGTGTGTATGCATCATAATAATTTCCCCAAGAGAAGAACTAAAGGAGCTTGAGGGGCCAACCAGTGGTAAGGTTTAAGACTTATGTTCCATTTACTACAGCTCAACAAGCTTCGTAAGTTAGCTGAGCATTGGTAAGCATCTGTTTGTATACTGTAGCCCAGAGCAAAAGGGATTTGATTTAGCTAAGTTGTCACTAATGGTTGCACTGTCTTGCAGCATGCTGAATTACTCAAATATGGACAGTACTGTGGCTTTGCAGATGCATGGCAACTTCTTGTATGAAAGTTATTTGATCACAAATACTAGTGGAAAAAATACCCATTTTTTACTACACTAACTTTAGCAATTATTTGGGGAAAAAAACCCCTGCTGTTTCCCCATATATATCGATGAAATTGTTTTCCTCTAGTAAAATGATGCAATTTGATCAAGTGTTATGTTATGCTCTGACCAGTCCTAATCATATCATCCTTTGTTGCTAAATTAATTCAAACTTTAGTGTCATTTCAGGCTTCTTTGCTACAAACCCAAAATCAAATTTTGTGATACTTTCACAAAGAGGTTTTAATAATACTTAAAATTTTATCTTTTCTTTGTGCCTCTCTTGGGAGCACAGTAGGCATACTCTTTCTTTCGGACTTGCATTTCATTCAACCCCAGAACTGAACCTGCTGCTCTCAGTTACACTGACAGGGCTGTTGTCTCACGTTCCAAGATCCTTCTCCTTTTCTTCGGGTCTGTCTCTGTGAACAATGAAGACCTTAAGGATTTTTCCCACAATATACAGAGAATGTGTTAGTGTTAAATTAATTTTCTTATTAAAAAAAAAAATCTTTTGTCTGATGCTATGTTTGAGCTACTGAAGAACATGTAATTGCCACATTTAAGTTCCCTGGAAACATTTTCAAAGCAGATTTGGCATACCGTTAATGAAGAGCAGAGTTTATAAAGGCAGGTTTGTTCTGTTCTAAAATTTCTGAAATTTCTTTCCTTAGGGCCATATAACTGGGCTTACTGGTGTTATGGAGTTCAGAGAAGATGGTGCCAATCCCTATGTTCAATTTGAAATACTGGGCACTAGCTACAGCGAAACATTCGGCAAAGATGTGCGGAGGGTAAAGATAACGCTGCTTTTTTCTCTCTTTCGTTTTCCTCTAAACAATATGCATTCTACTTCACAGGAGAAAATGTTATTCTTTAAGAGGGAATTGGTGCTACACTGCACAAGAAATTTAATATAAGAGAACTATTTTCTAATATCTAATATGCTTAAGTCTTGAAAGCTAATTTTATATTGGTAGGCAGGAGTCCCGCAAGTTGTTTCCATATGTGCAGTAATGATGCAGTGCCATAACAATACTGGGAGCATAATAGTGAAGATCGTACAATTCTGCTTGTGTATTTTATTCTTAATTAAGATATAATGGATATAACTAGCATCTGTCTTCCTAAGGAAGCTGGGAATGCAAGTTACCTAAACACACAAAGATATTTCAAAGTGTGGTTGCTGTAAGAATTTGAGATAAATAAATAAAAAAACCTCTAGAGAAAATTTCCAAAAGGGAAGATGCTATACTGTGTAAAGGATGACCTATCAGTGGTAGCTGGTGGAACAAAAACTGATGGGGATTGGAAGAAAGTTAGAGTGGTTTCATGGGGTTACTAATATAAAATGTCATGGGCTGAGAAGGCTACCTTGAACAGGTTCATGCAGAGGGGATGCTCCAAAAATACCTGAAAACTCTCAGCTGAACAGTGAGGTTCTGATTGGAATCCAAGATACAAAATGTCCGTAAGCTGGTCAACTGGTAGTAATACAGACGTTAGCACTGTATGGTCAATGGATCCTCCATTAAGCAGAGCTGAACAAAGAGGATTCCATGAAGAGTTAAAATTTATGACATTTTCTATTTTCATTTGACCGTAGGTTTCTGTGTTTTGTTTTGATTCCTCTGAATTACATGACTCTAAATGGAAAAACAAGCAAAGAACTTGTGTTTACATTATTAACTTAAACAGCTAAACCTGAGATTCTTTCAGAGTCTAATTTGGCACAAGGATTTTGGACATGGAGCCAAAGGCTTGCAATATTTGTTAGAAATTTAGTAGAAGGAAGAGAAGCATTTGAAATACATAAAGCTCCAGGAGACATAATTGAAAAACTTCTGTTGCCAAAAAATGTCTCTGAAGACTTCAGATTGGCTAGGTACCCTCCTGTATTGCAATGACCAGAAAAGGCTATTTCTGAGTCCACTTTCATTTCTAGAAGATTTCTATTGCAAATGAGGAAGTCTAAGTTCCAAAAACTACCTGAATGATGAAAAATTATCTTAATTTTGGAAACAGTGTTGGCTGTTTAGTAAAACAGATTTGGCTTAGGAGGTCTAGGAAACAATTCCAGTTCATAAACAGAAGCATGCGCTTCACTTTGTGCACAAGTATGCAAAACAGATGTATCTGGTGCCGTGTGAAATGCTGTGGACTATCCTGCTGTGTTTCCAGCTGCCACTACAGAAAAGCATGAGTGTCCTGTTAGTGCTGTGTTATCCCTGGCAGGTGGATGCCATGGGGCATTTGAGTTTGGTTCCGTTTTGTTACAGAATTCCCAAGTGACTTTGAGGAAGTCACATAATTGCTTTATGCTTCGATTTACCTTTCAGTAAAATTGTCATGATTACCATTGAGGCCTTAAAGGGAAATTATGATGTGTGAGTATACATTATTACGTTTTCTTCAATGTATACTTCAAATACGGTAACACATATAGAAAAGCTCTCACCGGTATGTGTAGCACACTGACAAAATTGAGATATAGTCCAGATGTGTGAAGTGGAAATAGCTGAAATATCACTCAAAAGGGATCACAAGGCAAAGAACTAGGTAAAATGACTAAATGGGAAAATGACTAAAATGGCTAAACTGATATACCACTGATCATTTTTGATCCCTAATGTGCTACTTTGGGATTAGGTGGTTAATATAGGAAGGCTTAACTCTTTGGATGTTAAATGCAAAACATTATACAGTTCCCAAAATGAAAGGGAGTATAATTCCAAATGGGGAAAAAGCTACTGGCTGCGGAAAACTACTCTGAGCTGAAACGAAGTTCTGAAAATTATCCTTTTAGCCTAATATATATAGAGAGCGAGTAAAAAGTCAGCAATATGCTAGAGAAGTCTATAGAAGACCTTGGAAGAGATGATATTTCTTAGAGCAAAATTACCATGGAACTACTGGTATTCAATTATTTAGACAGCCTGACTTTTTATTATTGCAGCAAAAATATGTTACAGCTCAGAGTACTTTTAAATGCTCAGAAAGCCATGCTTGTCTTGTTTATACTACTTGAGAGATCAATTCTGATTTATTGTCAGTTGTTTCCATATCAGTCTTTCCTCATATTTAGCTGTGAAGAAACACATTTTTGGTGGAAAACAGAGGATTCTTTCTGCATGGTTTTCTTTTCCTCTGTATGGAGAGCATTTGTACCTGTTCATCCCTACCCTGACCCTACAAAAGTCCTTTTCACTTAGGACCTGTGACTGGTTAGGGCAAAAAGAGTATCACATTGAGTGTTGAGCCTTAGAGGGAATCCAGTCAAAAGCTAGTGGAGTTTTAATACTCAATACACCTTAGAAAGTTTCTTGGGGATCATTTCGACCAGAAAGACTCCTAGGAAGATGTCCAAGATAGTAACCCAAGTCCAAGGGCCTTTCTGTAGAGGCATCTTGACCTTTCCCAGTTGCCCTGAGACCAGGTTTTCCTGCAGACAGTTCTTTCCACTAGCTGCAATTGAGTTATGAGTGCAAGTAAATGTATGTATTTGTTCACTTAGTATACCTTCTCCTTTATTCCACAAGTGTAACACCATATTTTTGTGGTAGAGGCTGATAGTGGCTTTTGTGTATTTTGTGTTTTCTTTTTCCTTTGTTTGAGCATACTTCAGTGAAAGGGAAACTTCAGAAAATGCTCTAATTTCTTTGGTTTAAACATAAAAGAACAGGATATGTCCCTTAAGCTGTACCACCTTGCTTTACAAAAGGCTCGGGTGATTGCCTTCTATTCACTGTGTGTATGTGGACTTCGAGAAAGCATGGTGTATTCATGCTTAAAAACAAGATCAGTGTGGTGACTTATCAGGGCATTTGAAAGTTGAAGGATAAGATTGTTGGTGAAACTGAAAAGGCTTAAATGCCTAGTGCTTGACTATTGCCAGTACGATTTATGCTTCTCATGTCTGTAAACACCTTTAAAAATAGCAGCCTGAGTACCTGTATATTTAAAAAGAAAAAGAACTAGATATAAAGAGAGAAGGAAACTGTAAAAAGTATAAAACATAACAGCATCAACCAAAAAGGAAAAAAAGTAGGAAACTTTAAATAGCTGATGCCACACTAATGTTTGAAATTTAATTAAATTTGTGTGAAAGAAAGAATGAAAGAAACACAGAGGAAGTGTAACTTGGAAAAACAAGAAAAAAAGGTATCAAGTGTTCAGGTGAAGCGTATGGAGCAGAAGGAATGAGACTAATAGCCTATTATGTTCAAAACCCTTTGAGGCTTTTGAGATTTGCATTTGTAGCAGATAAAAAACCCCTTTCTTCTCATTTCACCTCTTATGTCCACCTGCCATGCCACGGGTGTATGCATCAAATTCAGCACCAGCCTTAATTGCTGTAATTGCTGGGTTACCGTTGAATGGTCATCCTCTGAATTTAGAGTTACCAACATGTTTCTTTTTTTCCTCATTTAAAATCTTATTTATTAGTCCTTTATGAATTTATTTTTTTACCTACAGAGATGCATAAAGCCTTTCTTGTATGTTTACATTTTTATGTCTTCTACGTTAAGCTTCCTGAGCTTTTGGTTCATTCCCAGCACTGGCAGTGGCTGGGGGTGATTGTTAGGTCATTTTGCTGCTTCATTAGTTCACTGTCCCTATCTGTGGCATGGAGTTGAGGATACTTGCCTGCTTTGTACAAAGTTTTGAAGTCTGATAGGAAAAAAAAAAGGACACTAGCAAAAACATTTAGCTGTTAACATTAAGAAATTGAATGAATCACAATATTAAAAACTGTATATTCCTAATTGTATGAAAGACCATCCCTTCAGAGCTTCTTTGGAATTGTCAAGGGAGAACTATATCCCACTTCCATAGTACAAGGGACACGAAGCGGGAAAGGAGGTCAGGACTACATTAATTCCCTCGTTATTGACCATCTATATTATTAGTTCTTATTAATGAAAGCCTTGCTGTAACTTTCAGAACGTATGAGCTGGTTCAATTTCTTATTTTTCTTCACTTGGGTGGATTCTGCACAATATAATAATTTAATGATCTAGCTGTGAGAGCAAAAATCAGGGAGTCGGGAGTCCCGGATGGTATTCCTAGCAACTCACTAACTCACAGTGAGCTCTTGAGGTGTAAACCTATTTGTTCTCGTTTGACTATGTATGCAGAGAATACCGTAACAACTAACTGCCCTTGTAGGGATGTGATTAGGCTTAGTTAGATAATGCCTGTAAGGAGCTCTATGATTATCTTCATCCTTGGCAGGAAGATCTTCTTTAAGTGTGAAATGATGTTGTTACTTAGTTTATTTTATGACTATATTTTTTATAAAGCAGTTCTGCAATTCTTTCCCAAGCTGGCTATAATGAAGGCAGAATTAATGGTTTACACACATGCTGTTTCATACGAAACTTTCTGTTCAGAATGATAACGTTTATCATTGGTTATTCATTTCTGTCAGTTGGTACTTCATTTTTTTTAAAATAGATTTTCTTGAAATATCATCTGCTTCATAAACAGTCATACTTGTTTCCTCCAGCACTTCTGAGGCAGATTGCAGAAGTCACTGTAAGTAGTTTTGTGATGTTTCACAGTTGTTGAAACCCCATTTGTGAAGTCTGATCCAGTGCTTTAATTGGGATTGTTATTTTAGACAGAATCTCATCATTACCATGATGAGAAATCCTATGCTTCTTATTCATTGCAAAAAGGAACTGTATATTTAGGGGTCTGCAGTATTAAGTGCTTTCATCTGCAAGAATATTGCCAAGTCACATCATATGTCACTGAAAGATATATACTGAAGAGAATTATCTTAGGTGGTTACTAGTGTAATTGAATGAATTTTACTTATATGGAAAAATAGATAACTAAATTGCCCGAGTTTAGCCATAAAACAGATGCCTGCCTCCTGTTCGAGCACTTCATAAACATGCACTTGGGTATAGTAATTTGGTTTAATCTGTGTTGCCAAGGTATCTTTCAGCTGAAATGTAAGACTGAAGTCTTGGCTACTTGTGATAGCTAAAAATCCCCTGTTACTTTGCAAAGGGAAGGGCTTTTTGGACTTGATGATCTTGAAGGTCCTTTCCAACCTAGTGTTTCTGTAATAGTCCTCTCATTCTGGGGAAAATACAATTTGCACGTATTTACATTTGGTTTAACTTTCTCTTTCTGCTTGAGTTGATTGAGTGTCATGGTAGAATAATTTAGAAAAAGAGTATAAATAATGTATAAATACATTGTGTCAAACTGAAGAAAAATCTCAAGTATTTTACTCAAAATAATAAACCTCCTTCATTTTTTAGTTGTAATTTTCTGTACAAGATGGATTTGAGGAGTAAAAATAAATGCATTCCTTGCAAATTCTGTAAGTTGAATTATTCATGGTGAAAAATGCAGCTGAATATATAGGAAATGGCTATGATCAATTTTTAAACTATAGAAGAATACTAGAGAAGAAACATGATGAACCTGAGTATTTTTCTGAAATTAAGTGGGGTCCCTGTTTGCCCAAGTTCTGCAAATTGTGTTTTGGGTTGTGGGTTTGTTTGTTTGTTTTTTTTTTGTAACGGAAATACTTTATGTTCCGTATGCTTTCATTGTAAAATTATAGCTGAATTATTACACTCACTAACTGAAAAGTAGGTAAGCGGGTTTAGAAATGCGGGGTTTTTTTGTTGCAAATATGTGATACAGAGTTTTTGGGTTTTTTGTTTTTTTTTTTTTTGTCATGGTTTTGGAAAACATTGGCAGTGGGACCCATGCTTTTGCATAAAGTGTTACTTGTATTTACAAACACAAAATGCAGTATGTATTTGCAAATTATACCAGTGTCAATCCCAAGTAAAAGGGATGTCTTGCAAATTCTGATTGGAATTCCTCCAAGCATAAGATCATGCTGGTCTTCTCCTCGGGAAGTCTGTTTGGCTGCTTATATGACATTTTCACAGCATGAAGCTTGAGGTTAGATTTTAAAGAGCAGCCATATCTGAGTTGTGAGTGGGGCCACGATACCTACAGCAATTACGATGCTGCTGAAGTTTCCACAGCCCACATGCACCACTGCCTGTATGTTTAGAAATTCTGTTTAATTCCTGAGTCACGTACTATGCCATACTTACCAGATTATAATGAATCTTGGGTATAACATTCTCCTTTTTTTAACACACATGCAATATTGCATAAAATTGGGATGTTAGGAGTGTTAAAATCAGCCTTCTAAGAAGTTACATCTTTAATTATGGAGTTTTCATCAAAATTCCTATAAAACGGGAAGGATCCAGAGTATTCAGAATGGGATGAAGAGTAAGCCCCTTTCTGTAGCTCAACTCATGAAGGATTCTGTGCTCAAATGTGCATACTATGAAGAAAAATGTGTTTCTACAGTGAAACGGGTCACGATTTTTTGAGCTTAATACCAGAGAAAATAGAAAGTATTTGAAAAAAACTTCACAAATTCTTTTTACCTTTTTGGAAATCCGAAGACAGAGATTATTTGCTGTTCTCTTTTGCACTTTTTTAGTTTTGAACTAAAGTGGTAATCCCACTACTCCAGAAAAGAAGAACAGTCTGTGGGTTTTTTTATTTCCTGCCCTAAGAAATACCTTTGAATCATGATTGTTGTTCAAAGAATCACACCAAAATCAGAAGAACTTTCTGTTGAATGTCAGACTAGCTTTTTTAGCATAATGTCTGTTTAGCAAAATGACTTTGAAAGATATTAATGATAATGCCAAATACAAGCTCAAATATTTTAAATAACAAATCAAATAGATATCATCCTGGCTTTCATAAGTACCTAAACCAAGGAGTTCTAACATGTCTTCATTTGTAACATGATTCCGTTGTCAAGGACAGTTGCAAGGACTGTATGTTGAGGGGTGACTATGCAGAGTTTCCTTTCTGTAACGTTTGAAATGCATTTAATTCTTCTGATTATTGTTTTTGTCTTATATCATTTGGTAAACTGCAAATACACTTAGGTGCCAAGCATAGTTTATGAAGTCATTTATTTTAGCAGTAATTTTGAAATCCAGGATAACTATGTTGTCTTCATCTGTATATTGCTCTGATACATTCAATATGTCAAAAAGTGGATGTTTAAATACGAGTAATTAAGCTATATTGTCATGCTACATCATAGTTTTATTAAGAAAAATGGCAAAATTTTGTAGTTTCCATTTAGTCCTATTAAAATAAAAAACAGAAATAGAAGTTACTTAAAACTCCCTTTCCATTTTTGCTTTTATTTCTGCCATTTCATGTCAGATTATATTACTGTATGCCAGTAAACACTTTCACATGCAGGTTTCAAAAGACAAGTTTAATGGCGAGATATCTTAGTAGTCAGCCTAAATGTGGGACATGAGGAACTTCTTGTCACAAAGTGCCACAAGCTATCTGACTTGCTTTGGTTTGGTTCCTTAATTTCATTATACTTAAAAAAATGAATAACCTTAATTCCTCAAGTTGACTCTTTTGGAAAGATATATGCAAAAGGGCATCAGAGTTCCCATTAAACCTCCTTGTCCTTATTTGCTAATTCACTGAAATAACAGTACTTGGCAGAGACTGCCTCCTGGCAGAATTGCCTTTAAATTGAGGACTTTTTGTTTTTAGACCTCACAGAAAACACTCAGTTTTACCTTAAGACAGGTATAATCTATAATCAATGTGAGCCTTGTGTCAAGGAAGAAGTCTAAAATATACCTGGTCCAGTACAATAGTATCTCTTGCTATAGGAGTGAATGAATTTATATACTTAGGTAAAGTACACAAATAACACAAAATGAAAGTTGTTTTCCATTTTGAGACATCGTTTTACTGGAATGGAGACAGTATCAAGCACAGATAATAACTCTCAAAATGGAATATTCTTTCTGAGCATGACACCTATGTGACAGGCCATCAGATTATAGTATGTCTGTATTATTAATATATTAATGAGTGTGATGTACAAATATATAATAGAGCTCTCCACAATGTGATTGCTAACAGGAAACATTTTAAAGTTGTATTTTGGCAAAAAAAAAAAAATGTCTTTAAGGAATATATAGTAATATCTACATATATTTTAAGTATTTTCCAGCATAAAAGAGGTACGTGAGCAGAACACAATAATAATGTAAAATATTGACACTATTTAAAAAGTCAATTGTTGGTATGTTGCCATAGGCTGAAATAGCTATTAAATGCAACAACACATTTGAATTCCACTTAGACCCAAGGGGCAAAAAAATCCCCCAAACACAAACACCTTCAATACTACCAAGCTTGCCAAAATCCGGTTTTGATGGAGATTTTTGGGAATGATTTCCAGAGGTTGAACCTGTCAGATCAATCACCCTGTTTGCCCTAGGAAGCCATGCCCTAGCTATTTTAAGTGAAAAATATAATTGCCACTAGACTGAATGGAAAATGAGATAGAGGTGATCTCTTAGGTGGCTGAATTCCAGGTCATGCAGAGCTTAAAAAAATGTTAATAAGCTGAAATGACACCTGGATCTGAAATGGTGATTAGGGTATCACAGAGAAGAGGTGTACTTTGCTGACAGTGACCATACATGCAGCCTTTACTTCATGAAGACAGGGCAGGCTCAGAAAGCATCCTATTAGTAGTGTAAACCAGACGGAAGTGTCACGTGGAAGAGCTGATATCTTAAGTGGCCAAATCACCTTTACAGTCAAAATTCCCTTTATGAACAATTATATACCTGCCCTGAAATTAAATTGCAATTTGCAAAAGGCAATTTTTTCTTTCTCCTACGTGTGCTGTTTTCTGGGGAAATGTGTTGGTAGTGAAAGTGGTGGTGACTCTTTTCTGTTATGTAGTTAACTAACAGACTGGTAATTCTACCAGCCTGTCAAGTGAATTGTTGTTTTCAGCAGGTTGACCACTGTATCTCCCTGCATTGTTCATCATAAAGCCTCAAATTCTTAAAAATTTATCCATTGATAAAATTTGATTACAGTGCTATGAGAGAAGTGGGTGTGTTTTAAAATAGTTGAGATGATACCATCGAAGGAAGGTATCTGGCTGATAGCAGCTCTTGGGCATTTGTTTTGTTTTTTTTTTTAAGGACTGTTATCTAAATATACACAAGGTTGACAGAGTGCAAAAATAGGTATTCTTTTACAAAGCAGGCTAAAGCTTTCCAAACATAGTGTTTGGGCAAATAGGTGACTGAAGGTACCAAAATATTTAGTCCCTGGAGCCTTATTCAGAAAGTAATGCTAGAAAAGTACAAGAATTGGCAATTGCTTACCTGGAGAAAGAAACCCTAATATCCAGTAACTAGGAGCATGGGTGATATTTAATAGCATGAGAACATTTCAGTTTGAGTAATTCTAACACCATCTATAATTTTCTTAAAGCTTTATGTGCAATTTATTCTGCCATAAGATTAATAATACAGTAAGGCATAAGTTAGGAGATGCTTTGCAAGATTGCTGTCTGAGCTGTATTGAATCTAAACTGATCTCTCTCTACTCTCATTCAAAATGCCATTCAATACCAATCTACAAGGCCACTGTAGCTATTTACATTTCAGTAGCACCTGGAGGCTATGATTTTGTTACACTGAGTGTTGCCCAGGCAGTTAACTATATTATTATTGTGTAATACATAAACCATGTGGTTGTGGGTTCAGAAGCCTGCTCTTGTGGTTTTGCCATCCTGACAGAAAAATGCTATCAAAATCGTAAGTTTTGTGAACATTCAGTATTGGACTCCTCCAGGATGTTTGCAAAGATAGGGTGAATAGTTTTGTGGGTCAGGTGTAAGGTATGTTTTTCAGGTGAGGTATAACAAATGCTGCTGTTCATGGTTCAAACTCGAGAAGCGAGCAGCTCTCTTCTGGAGTTGAATCTGAAGTTTTGTCTGCTTTTTTTCTTTCCTCTCTCCTAAGGTTTAAAATACATAATTGGGAGTGAAGTATGTCTTTGGTAGGTTTTCTGAACTTGCTCAGTGATACTACAAAGTAATTTCACCAGAAACTTTAAAGATAAATAAGTGTTGTTACTCCATGGTTTTATTAGGGCAAGTGAGGGCAAAAGAGAACACAAAATATTTGCTTTATGAGCATGAGGGAAGTGTACTGAGATTTTGTTGTTATTTTTCGTTAACTCTGATTGGTTTCTGAGTGTTCAGAGGATGACTTTTCCTCGATAGACTCACTGAAAGGACATTCAGCATCTAGAGCTTTTTTTTAATTTAAACACAAATAGGAACACAGTAACTAGTGAAGCAGAAAACACAGATTTGCTGGCTAAGCTGGCTTAAAATGAAAGAGTGAATCTGAATCTAGAGTACAGCCCACAGAGTCTGCTTGTCTAGTGTGGCTCTCATTACAGGACATTTCAGTAGCTTTCTTAATTAAAATGTCCAGTCTTCTCTGGATCTCAAGATTAACGTCTTATGTCAGGGGCTTGCTCCCTGAGTTTGCTTCTCTTCCTCTCATGCATCCCCCAGTTTCATCCCCAGCTACATGGTCCTCACTTATGTATTGTGTCCTGCACCCTGGAAGCTTTTTTCTGTCGAGGACATTTGCCTCCACAGAAGCCACAATCTCCCCTATTTCTGCAAGCAATTTAGTGTGCCCCTGTGTGCAGTCTGGCTCTGAAAGATCAGTACCTTCCTCTGTGCTACCTAACCACAGCTTTCTCATAGAATACAACATAGAGTCATACTGTGAACTGAGAGATTAAGTAGATGCCATCCATTCCACAAATCAATATGACCGAGTAGAATTCAAATCAATATTGGTTTTGTCTCTCTTTCTATTTTGAATCTCCATGGAGGGTTTGGGCAAAGACAGATGAATTGTTCCAAGATCTATAACTATGTTATTTTAACTATGGTTTAATTTAATAAAAAAGGGGAAAAAATGTAAAGATGTCTAATGTTAAATCTCAGAAGAAGAGAGAAGTTTTCTTATGTTTTCATTATTTGTGTAATGTGTTTCTGTATATTTTGGGTATTGGTGGTATTACAAGACTTCTGTGCATTATCAATTATACTGTGTCAGCCACGACTTACCACCTTCTTAACACTTCATCCAGGATGACTCCTGTGGAATCTTTTTAATTATCCATATACCATGATTTTTCTCTATTTCTTCCATTCCCAAGATGCAGTGCAGAACAGTCATTTATTGTAGCCAATAGAGCAGAAGAAATGGAAAATACGGGTTGGATTGCCTTTCGTTAATATATTCAGCCTTTGGTGAGAGTCAGATTTCATAAGGAAAGGAGTTCAGATTAGACTAGAGAGGCATATTTCAGAATTAATCCAAATTTTAAGTCATGAAGTAGTTTTGGCTTTAGAACAATTATTGCAATTACATAAGTTTTTCAGTATAATTTATTATGATTTTTCAGGTTCACAAGAGAGAGCTTAACTGCAGTGCTAGTGGTCTGTTTTAACAAGCATGCTGCAGGCAAAACATGTCTCGCAACGTCCTTTGTGCTTCAAGGTGGTATGTTACTGAACCAGCCATGGGGACAGGGACACTCAACATGGCAGCAAATCACACAGTTTCCCCATTGCTGACCTGGTGTGATCATTCAGGTGAATTTGTTGAAATTCAGCTGAAGGAGTATAACATAGCTGACTATAACATAGCTCACTATTGGACAGTCTGATGAGGATATGAGAGTAATTATTATGACAGCTGAGTCATCTGTGAAAAGTCAGAGCCACCATCTCTAAAACCTTTGTGTCTGCCACCGAGGGACTCTGCTTTGGAAAACAAGTAACTTTGATCTTAAGTAAAGCTTTTGAGTTGGAAAGGGTTAATTTTGGTGGAGAGAATGAGGTTGGACATTCCTCTGTCTTTCTGACATATGTGAAGCACATTAAGTTGAAGTCTGCTGGCACTGCCTAGCATGAAGCAGCAATCTTCTGTTTCTTATTTGCATTGATTGCATGCTTGTGATGTTTAATTGATTTTTGTCTTGTTCAAGAACTAATGCATTGCCTGCAAATTTTGTTTATTCTGTGTGTTCTTTATAGCACAGGTTGGCTATAAAATGTTATAGGAGTTCACTGCATTTCTAGATTGAGCTATAACTGCCCTTATAATATTTTATCCTAATAAAACCAGGAAGCAAATTTCCTTGCTTAAAATACATTGGTTGCCCTTACTATACATATCCTCTGGCTTCAGCTGAGGAGAACAAGTGCAGCCTGTTTCTTGACCATTTGTAGCACTTCAGAGAGGATCTTCACCTGTCTGCTGCTCCTGCTGCCTGCCAGATAATCTCTCTCTGTTCTCACAGATTTTGAGCAAAATTTACTTTAAGAATCTGTACTAGTTTTGCTGGTGTCTTTGTACAGGAGGATTTATGGTAGGTGTTTTGAGTATTGATACTGGATTTTGAAGATAAGTTGCCCTGCTTTCTCACTCTTTATGAAGCAAAGATGAAAAGTCAGTGGGATCCTGGAAGGACAGGAGGAATTGTAGCAGCAAGGGTCACTTCAGCTCCCTTCCCTCCTGTGTCTCCCAACGCAGCCTGCCCACATTAATAACCTTCATTGCTCCATGGTAGTTAGACAGGCTGCAGCAAAGATTAAATATCCTTTCCTGTAGCGGAATTAACTTTCTAGATGTAGGTGGTATAAAATAGGTACATCAATGTACCTGCTGCCTCTCTGGTTTTAATTATTTCAGAAATCCTGTCTGTTCTGAATTCATAATGAATATTTCCAAGACGTGGAAGTTCAGGATCAGGCCAGCAGCGAGGCTCTGTAGAGGCAGACTTCCCTGTCGAAGTGAGGTGTTCTAATTCTGATTTTGAAACACTGCTTTAGAGTATCTCACTTCTCTGGCTCTAGTTTGCTTCAGTAGGTATTGCATGGTCCAGTCCAGAAAGACAGTATATGGATTAACGCTGCTCCAGATCAGTGAGCGAAGGAAGTTACTGGTTTCTTTCCCCCTTCTTCATTAGAAATTAACACACCTTAAGGCCAAAGCCATTCGTGTGTTTGTGTACAGCCATGACCCGCCCACTGTCACTGCTTCAAATCCTGAGGTGTTCCCTGAGCTTCCTATCACCAAAATTAAACATTAGCAACAGCTTGCAGGGTAGAAATCGGGGTGCCCGTTAATTTAATCTACCTTAGTTCCAGAATTTCTTTAGTTTCTGTAGGCATCTCAGAATGCCTGATGACAAATTAAATGGGGCACAGACCCAGGCAGCAGCACAATGCTCAGTGGGGGAGTGCACCAAGAGCACAGGCAGCTAATTTGAGTAATCCCAGAAACCTGGGGATGCAATGATTAATGAGAAAGGGACCTCCAGTTGACCTGTAACTTAAGCAAGCTGACAAAGTCTGTTGAATTAAATACTGGTTTGATTGACAGCATCTCTATTGAAATCCACATCAGGGCTAGTTCTGTTGCCTTCCTGATGTATATTTATTCTGAAGTATGCCTGATCTTGGGTATCTCAGACTTCTTAATGTCTCAGTATGCTGAATTGCAAATCTAGATGTTCTCCTTCTGTTTGTTGCTGTAAACCATTTACATAAAAATGCTGAGTCTTTAAATTGTGGGAAAGATTATAAAATATGCAAACTCATATACATGCATACATGCATATATAGATTTCACTGTATCTTAATTTCCTCTGTGGCATATTAGAATTTGCTTTTCTTGTCAGTCACTTAAAAACATGAGTCAACAAAAAGCAGTTTTTCTGGGGGCATTCTGAGGGCTTTATACTTATATATGCTTTTATATACATTTAAAGATGAAAAAAGCATAGCAGTAAGATTAATTATTTTACTTTGCTATGCTGACTAATGCTGTCAAAAATATGGGTTTTGAGAAACATAATATGCCCAGCAGAAATAAAGGGATGTCAGAAAAACAGTATTTACGGATAATAATCATCAATAAACCTGACAGACGATATCAGTACTTCCGTTAGTTGATTACAAGCTAGAAATACAATTATGCTTTCCAGACTGTGTGTTAGGACTTACATTGATATTGCTGTGAGGAGGAGTCTTTACTTATTTTCTCTAATATTTTGAAGATAGTTATGCAATCTCCCTTCTAGTGCTCTGTGCTAGCTCCAGCTGCCTGTTCAGAGTGCAGGAGGTGCTCAGCTCTCAACCTTCCTCTTGGCAGAGGATCTGAGCTCCTCTGGCACCCAACAAGGTAACACACCTGTCTGACTCCTGGTCTAGTCGCCACACAGGGAGAGCAGCCTCATGTCTGCTCAAAGGATGGACAGACTTGCTGGAAAATACTATAAAGGTGGTGATGTCTGGGATGCTTCAGTTTCCTCTAGTATGGGAAATTGGAAGTTACTGTATCGCTTACCAGCTTATGAGCATTTGATAGATATTTTTGGGCAGTGCCAAAAAATTGGTAACAGGTTTTCTGATAACAGTTTAGAAAGGGATAGAGGACAAATTTGGATGTAAAGAAAATACAGGCTAGTTTAGCACATGAAAAAATATTTCTTAATTAAATAAGATGTAATTTTCTTCAAAATAATAGAAGTTTTTCATAGACTAAGACGTAGTTTGCATTTTAGGTCAACTTTTCTCTCCATTTTTCAGAAAATTAAGAAACATTTTTGCAATCAGTTTCAACATCTTGATTTTCTGTTTCATGCATTAATTCCATGTAGGTGTTACTTTTGTATGTATGTATATATGCACATCACCTGCTTTCATGTAAAAGATGAGCAACTCAGTCTTGAACGCCTAACTAAATGTTACCCCAGTTTTACAGATAATAAGCAATTGCTCCTTCCACTGCAACTGGCAGGCAGTGGCACAACCAGTGCAAGTAGGGGTTCTGTTTGCAGAAAGGGACCACATGTAAGGTAATCTAGCTACACGTGCAAAACATATAATGGTCCTCTATCTTGTTTTTCTTTGCAGCCATTCTAAACACCTTTGTGTGTCATTACCAGGAATATATATGCCACAATTGAGAGATTATTAAAGGCATGTATTTTCTATTTATGAATGTGTCTCTGATTCTAATTTATGAAGTCTATTTTACTAAAATTTACTCTCATTTGGCATTTCTTTTAATTATCTGAAACTCTCTTTTTTTCTTCTTTTTCCTTTGTAAAGACTAAAATATTGATTTCTAGCTAGCTGGATTTTGTTATCTTTCTTGCTACTGCCACTGTTTTGTCTCCATAGAAATACTGTCTCCTTAAGGTTTCCTTCATAGAAAAACCTTTGTACATTTGCCGATCTTTTTTTTTCCTTTAGAGGAAATGAGGCTGTCTTGGAAATGGGTTTTGAACGGATTTTTAAATTCTCTGATGGTCAAAGAAAATCAGTTAATTTGCAATGAAAACATGACTCTCTAATGATAACCATATTATACATAGGTTTTTCAAAACTATTACGTTCTGTTGGTCACAGCACATGTGATAGGACTCCACAATACTACTTAGAGCCAGTCACAGTTTTTCAGAAAGGATACGTGGTGAAGGTTGTTAGCACAGATAACATGAACAGCGGGAGAATAGTCCTACTTGTCCAGTAAACTTACTGCCTGCGTGCAGCGTCGTGATGCTGCATCAGCAGTGGCACCAAAGTTAGCGAGGTAGGGTGTTCTTCAAGGTTCAAACGCAACTGCACAGGCTGCGACCCAGCTGTGGGTAGCTATTAGCTGTCTTACCTAGTGAGGACACTGCCGGTGATTGACTGACTGATGGCTGCAGGAAAGCAATAAACAGTTATGTCAAATTGTTCAAACAGAATTTATTAGTAATACGAAGAGATTCATTTTCTGAACCAGCCTTGTATATAGAGTGAATATTAATTTCCTTCCTGAAGACCAAGATGGAGAACAAAGTGCATAGTCACCATGATCTCAGGTGTGCTTCAGGACCCAAACTGCTCCAGCTGCCTCCAAATGGCAGTAAGTGTTTGGCATCACTGCATTTTGTATCAATTTATAACTTTAAAAAAAAAATTACCTTCTACTGTTTTGTAGTAATATGCTTTAAAAAAAAAAAATCCAACTCTTTGCAATTACAGATGTGATCTGCCTGAACATCTCCCATATAGACAGCTCCTACCTCTTTTAATATGCATGTTTGGAAGACAGTGACTTCTGTATTTTAACTTGTTTAATTTAAATTATTAAGTAAATATAGGGGACCAGGATCCATAGAAAACGCCTTACTTATCAAAATGCTTCTAACCAGTGCCAGTAATGCATATTGGTTTTGTATGCGTGTTTTAAGGGATATATCTGGATAATACGGGGTGAGGAGGGAAAGGACATCCAAGAAGAGCAGCTGCCTGGCTTCTTGTGAATATCAGGTGCCTTTGAGGTGACCAAAGTCAAATGAATGAAGTCCAAATGAATTTGGCTCTGTTCACAGCATGACTGACCCTGTGGGTCTGTCTCTTGTGCCCAGCCTGGTGTGTGCCACTGGAGGATGATACCAGGTTGCTGCCTTAAAATATTGGACCTGTCCCAAGGCAAGGGCTCATGCTGCTGTGCTGGGTGGACGTACCCTCTAAGGCATGGAATTATCCTTTCTGCACTGTCCTTTTCTTATCCTAGCCTGTGTTTCCTTTACGTGTATAATATTGGCCATAATCTTTTGCTTAACTTACCTGCTTGTATTACAGCACAAATTAGCCCATTTGTGCTTAACTAGTTTCTCATTGAAGTTTATTTTCAGCTGTGTTGTTTCTCTGTGTTTGAAGCAGATTCTTAGTTAGTTAATGCATGACGTGAATTGACTTCTACTGAGATAAACATAAACTGCTAGTAAGTATCCCCCTGAAAACTACCTTGACTTTCTCCCCTTCTCTGGCTGTTGTGTACTTTGAAATGATTTACATGACATGTCTTAAACTGTTAATGTTGTGAAACAGTTGTCGTATTTCACCACAGAAATGACTGAATACATGTGCAAAAAGGTCAGGGCCCTTTACAACAAAAGTCGCTATACCACAATGATTATTCTGACTGGTGAAATGCTAAACTGCATGTGGTTCTTTTTTCTTCTAAACAAGAAAAATAAAAACCATTGAAACATTCAGACATGCTATAAACTTCAGATGTGGGTCTTTTTGAAACAAAATAGCAGATATCTACCTCAGTAAGGTTTTAAACAATCTTTCAACTTCAGGACTTTGTTACATTATGCCCTCAGGAACCTATTCTTATTATAATTATGATCCAGAGGAAATATTCTTGAACAGTAACACTTTTCTGTTGTAATAGCACAGTAGGTGTTATACTGAATTGATGATTGTTTAAAAGCTTTTTGCCAGTATGAGGTAGAATGGTCCAGCATCTTTGAAATAAGATACTAACTTTGGGTTGAATCGAGAACTGTAATAAAGGAGAAATATATTCTTAGGAAATGTGCTGAAAATTAGTAGGTTGAAGATGAAAAGACTGAAATTATTAATAAGAGTTTTTCTTTCATTGCACACGAATAGCTGCCATTTGTGCTGTTGGAAGTTTTGTGGTTAAAATTAAAGGATCTGTGTTCTCTCGTCACTATTCTCTTGTCACTTGTTACTTTAATGACAGTGAAAGGGTGTCATGGAGTCAGTTCCCTAACCAGTAAATGCATGGGATTTTGTTAATGTCCAGGGTAGTTTGATGAATATTATCAACACCACAGCCATAATAATTATTCTATATTTTAGAATTTATATCAGAGCCCAGAACAGTCGTACTTCCAAATTTGGGAAGATAAGATCATATGAGTTACATGGTTAGTTACTGCTGTATGTGACAATTGTGTGTTTGAGTGTTGTCAGTACATTTGTAGTCTTCTCTCTGATCTAGAAAAGAATCAAGGCAGCTGAAAGTATGTTCCATGCTATCAAGCTAGGTTTGATAAATGGCATTTGTGTCCTCCTTTTATTTTACTGTTTCTATACTTTAAATTTCCTTTTTGGGCAAGAAACTAGGGTCAAAACATATGAAATCAAGTTTTTTGGTCATGTTTTTTAGCAAGTATTGAAAAACCTGGCAGAACACTCTCATTTTATTTACTCTGTAGACTAATTTTAAAAGTGGTTTGGATAATTCTGTTAGTGTTTAATCTGGTTAGTATCCTGTTTGATATCAGAAGTATCTCTTTTGGCGTTTTCATGTATTTCTGACTAAAATGCGGAAAACCCCACAAACCAAATTTACAAGCCCCAAACCTCTTCCTTGCTTTATTTTTTTTGTTTGTTTTTTTTTTTTTTGTGGGTTTTTTTTTTGTGTGTGTGTGTGTGTGTGTGTTTGTTTTTCTCCACTTTTAGAGAGGAACAAAGTATATGAGTCTGCTCTTTGGTTTTTCAAGATGAGGATAACTAACAGTTTAGTAACTTATTTATAGATAGATGGAATATCCATGAGTTCATTTTTCAGGCCAAAGTTAGGGGTCTAATAGACATGCTATCATTTTAATAGAGGCTACAGGCCTAAGTGTTTATCTTCAATCCTTGCAGTACAGGAATCCAAAGTGGGGTAGTCATAGTGATCTCTTCTGGCCTTAAAATCAAGTCTAATAGCTCCAAAATTTGATAGTGGAACTGGCTTTCACAGTTGGTCTCCACCATGGGGCAAAACAAGGTTTTGGATTTCAGTTGCCTCTGATATACCTCACTTGGGATTATTTTTCATCTAAGAGTCAGGTTCAAATGTAGCAATACAGAGAAAAAAATCCGTTAATATCCAAATGCATTCATTTATCTGATATTTTCCACCTTGCTAAAAAGAAAGCCTTGTTTCATAAATAGGTATTCTTTGTACCAGTGTGAGACTGAAAACCCACAGTGGATGAATTTCTGAAGAAGAGTACTTGGCTTGAAAATACACTTTTTTGGAGCTTGGGTTTAGAAGTGTCGCTTACATTTATGTTTTTAATACAGAATTTTAGGATCATATTAATTTCACTTTTTTTGCTTTTCATTGTGACAGAACAATCTGAAACAAAATACTGACGGTGCCTAATATCGGTACATAAATAATGAAAACAAAATGTGAGTTTGCCAAGACTTCTTATCCCTCAGACTTAATATATGTCTCTAATTCTATGTTTTAGAATGTATATGTAATATTGAAACACAAGAAGAGAAAAGCTGATGCATAACCTTGGTGGTGTTTTAGATCCTCTTTCAAAATTTTGCATTGTTTTATGTATTTTGAGCTACAGTCATTTTTCTATGTGCTATATCTGCCCTGAGTATCTTGCTTTCTAAGAATACATACGGATGTCAGGTTGTAATATCCTTGGTGATACACAATGTGTATATAATTGTTCAAAAAGTAAACTTTTTGAGTACAGGAGTACCACCAAAATTATTTTTAAATATGGAGTAATTAGCCCAAAATTAACTTGGGAATTAATGATAAAGAAGTGTGGAGGAAGTGACTGAAAAGGGGAGTACAGAGTTGGGAATAACTTAAATTTAGAAAACGAAGGATAAGTTTCAAATAATTGTATTTTCGTATTAAAATGTGGCCATTGTTTATAAACATTATGATAGCTAATTGAAGCAGTGGCTAAAAAAAAACAACCTGAAGGAGAAAAAAAAGATGCCAGCCGTAGCTGCAATAATTACTGGAATATCTCTTTGATAGACAGGTCTAAAATTAAAGTTTCTGTCATTTATTTAGGTTGTAATAGAATGTTTGTCCCATGTCTGTTATAAGAGATTAGGATGCATTATTGACTGTCCTTCCACAAGAAAACTGATAGCAACAATCGCCTGTAAGGGGAAGTTAGACTTCTTTAAACCAGATGATTAACCTTGTAATACTTCTGCTGGTATAGCAGATAATGCTGTCAGATGTTTTTGAAGGTCTTTCTGTATTCAACATGCTTTAATTAATTGAGAAGAGAAAGGAGATCAGTGTAGAATGGAAGGGAAAGAAGACCACTGACTTGTTCTTATTTTCTTGTGAGCCTACAGTATGTCTTGAGCAATAAACACAGGTGAGTAAATATTATATTTAACACCATATTAGTAAAAATTAATTTAATTTATAAACCTTTGGAAAGCCTCTAGTTCTCTAAAGTTAAACATAGTTTTATTTTGTGCTATAGTTCCAAAGTGTAGTTTTCATATAAATGGAATGACATGTTGACCCCTTCATGACATTAAAACAATTTAAGGCTTCTACTGTACTTTAGGAGGTGTGAAGAGGCTGGTTTGCCATTTACTTATATTAGTGGTAAGTTAAGAATGACCATATGAAACAAATAAGAAGTTGGCAAAAACAAAAGTTGTAAATGAGATAATTAATCTCCAAGATACCACTTTCATAGAGATTTCTCTGCGATAGTTTGGTGATATAGTCTATGATGCGGATGTCCACAGTATTGTAGTATAGAAAGCAATAATTTAAGAGGACGTGTACTGGAGTGTATGTTCCTGAAATGTTCCTGTTAACACAGACAGAAAATCACTAGGAGCACTTAGCAAAGATATCACTGGTAAAGAGTCAGCTGGAACCTCCGTTGACATATAGTCGTATAACTGCTGTCAAGGGATCTTGATCAGATTTTGCCAATTAAAGATCTCGCTTGGAATTTTTTTCCAATGGGATTATAACATCTATTTGCTCTGCAGTCTGTGTAATAACAGTTCACCTAGCCATATCTAACCTAGCTTTAAATTAGCTAATTTAGGCATTGCTAGTTTTGTTTCCACAGCACCATGGAATTCATGCATAGACTAAAAACCCATTTATGTTTATGCTAAAAACCTTGCAAATACAGTCATGTGGGTGCAGTAAAAGCAATGCAAATTATTGTAAACAGGACTGCTATATTAACTTTATATTCCTGCTATTTTATGTTACTTTTGGCATTATGGGGGTTAAGTAGGAGAATATCAGTGTTATACTAAAATAGTTCCCTCTGAAAAACTTCTTATTGTTTTATAACAAGTAATTTCTCATATCTGGAGCCATCCTGCCTTGATATATTAATTGATGTAAAAAATTCAAACACTGCTGATGTCCTGTAACTCTTTTGATGTGCTTGAGCAGAGCATCTGAATGCAGTATCTGTCTGCTAGATAGGCTACATATGCCTAGTTCTGATCTGAAATCAAGAATAATAGTGTTGGCTGTCCTACTCCTTGTCCCAAAAAGGACTTAATTCTTTATCAGTGGGAACCCGACCGAGTCTGAAAGCCTGCCTTCTAACCCTTACTTAAATGAGTGGCTGGATCTGGTGAATTAGTTCGTCTGGGGTTCTTGAATATGGATTTCAGGATCAGAATCTTTTATCTGATGTGTTCAGGTGTGAAAGATGATTAATGGTTTGTTGAATAATGGATGATCTTGCAGCCTATCTTGACAGGGACATTTTTGAAATGTTTCTGTTTTCTTGCACTTCATCGCACCATTTACATACAATAAAGTGAACCTTGAGAGGGTGGGAAGTGCTGCTGGAGGTGAGGGCAGCTGCAGGGATGGTGCACCTGTAAAGCTGTGTAGCCTTTACCACATCATGGAGTGGTGGGATTTGTCTGCCTTGCACCTCTTGTGGTAAATTCAAGAGTCTGTGGGCTTTGAAGACTAGAAGATTCTGATCTGGCATTATTTTAGGCCTCTTGTGTTCACATTTTACCTTAATTGTGGTCATAGAAACCAGTGGCATACTGAATTCAAACTATGGTGTGGGTTTTTTCTAAACAATTTTATATTGTTTACAAGACTCTGCCTACCCAAAATCAGGTTTGTTTCCAAAATTTGGAGTGACTGTTGGCGTGTTTAAATTCTTTGCTGAATTGAGGCTGAAACTTTACCCATTGTTAACTTACACAGTTCTTGTTGACTGCAGTGAGATCTTCATGCTTGTGTCAAAGGGCAGGTTGGCTGGCAATGCCTAAATTCCAGCCAACAGAAGAAATCTGGAGTGAATGTGATGAGTGTGTCAGTGTACAATTATCACGCATTGGCATGTCTTGAAATGAAAAGATAATACTTTGTGTGTATGAACATGAGAGAATTTACTGCACTTGTTTGTTATACCATGGATTAAATTAGGATGTCAGTGCTAATGTTACAGTTAATAAGTAAGTTAGACATGTTCAAAACTAACATCTCCAAATTCTAGGAAATTAAGGAGAGAGAGAAAATGAACAGAAGTGGCATAACCATAATGTATCTGTTGTTTACCTTTGTATACCTATTCTGCAATAATAAACTGAGCTTGCATAATATAGATCATAAAGCATACTTGTAGGTGTTAATGCTTGATATTTTATCATTTGGAGTTCTGCTTACTCTGCTATAGAGGAATGTTTATATTAAAATACAGCATTTTTATGAAGTAATTTGAAGACAATCACATTATGGTATCTGCAGAACGGCGGAAGGAAGAAGACTTGAAGAGGTCTTTATTAGATAGCTCATCAGACACAACTAATAATCTTTTGTCTGACATCAGAGGGTGTTCTGGGAGGAATGAACAAATGTTCCTCTCTTTCTAAAGGGTGCTATTTGGCTAATATGCTGCTCAGCCTGTCAGGTGCATTAGCAGTAAGTGATACTTCTGGTGACTGCAGTCAAGGAAAATAAGCTGCATGTCCCTGCTTGCCTGCCATCTCTTCTGTGCTGTGGCATTCCTTCTGCTTAGTCCCTAGTGCCTCTCCTTTCCTCTCCCTCTGTCCACCTTCCTTCCACCTCCTGGACTTCTTGCTCATGTTTTTCCTGGGCATTCCCTCCTCTTCCTCCTCCTCTGCTCAACCTTCTGTCCCACTGCTCTTTGAGATTAAAACTGTGTCCGTACAAACATGCATAGTCTATCTTTCATGCCCATCAGCTACATAGTATCATCAGGTGTATGAAGTCCCCACAAACCTGCTTGTCGCCTTTCTTTTCTGGCTATTTTTGTTTTAAAAGCTCTGTTATTGTCCATTGTTGTTTCTGTAGTAAACTAGTAGTAAGATTGTCAGTGTCCTTTTCAAATAAATTGCTTGTGTTTTTCTTTTTTTTCACTTCTCACCTGGGAAGTTTCTCTTATAGCTCAATTCTCTTGATAAAGAATGCTTGATCACCACTTAAGTGACCCAAGTCTAGCGATCTGCACTGTCTCAGAAGAATGCCTCTGCGGTGTTGGTTTATAGATGAAAATAAAGTTGAAATTTTACACAGTGATTTATTTGAATATGACGAATATTCAAAAAGGATATTTTAATATAAGGCTTTAAAATTATCATGGAAAGTTGACAGGGAACCTGCAGGACGAAAGCACATAGTGTGCAACTAAAATTTAACCTGAAGAAGTAGGTGGCTTTTGTACCAGCTGAAGTTTTCACATCTTTTCATTCTCTGCATTTCATCTTGTGTATTAGAGCTGTTTCCAATGTATAGATTGCTGTGGCCGGATATTTACTGAGAGAAAAGTGGATAAACCAGAAAGTATTCTTGTTTTAAGTTCACCAAGAAGTCAGACAGGACCCCACAGATTTTGCACCTAAGTTAGCTACTGTTAGGCACTTCTGCTTCCTCCTATAATTTTGCTCATTTACCTCTCTTCATACCTTAGAGAAGAGAGTAAACTGAACTCTGAACAAAAGTCTTGTTTTGCATGCTGTTACTTAAAACTTTTTCTTCCAGCGAATGTGTTTTATACCTCTTACGTTTTCCAACAGATATTTCCCTTCATAGCTCCTATGCAGAAAGAAATACAGGACGATAGATCAACTTGATTGCTTTAAGCAAGATTATAAGTGCTTTTTAATTTGTCCAGGTGTGAGTGCATTTCAATTCGACATTTGTAGTCTCTTTTTCTTTAGCCATAATGCTAGAGATTTCCTCTTTAAAATTAGAGATATGGTGGCCTTATATAGTCATATGACTCCAGTATCTGGAGACTTCAAAGCTTTTAATCAGACTTGCTGGCAACATTGCAGTTAATGTTCACAAAGTAATTCATAAACCAGCTAACCTTATACAAGGAGAATGTCTGCCAGTGCTTGGCACCAAATCTATAGTCTTCTGTTTATTTTGCTAATTTACTTCAGACGATAAAAAAGGATTGATATACTTTCTAAACAAATTCATGTTCTGTTAGATGGCTGGCATGTGAAATGTGCACATTTTCTCAGACATTGCCCAAAATGTGTTCTGCTATGACTTTTGATTTGGTTTCAGTATCACATGTAATTGGGTGCTGACTATCCTAACGGTGAAGTTTCCCTGGAATCTCACCTCCAGAAGTTCAGTGGCCAGCATCCTCAGTTGCACAGACGAACCTTGCTGACATTAAAAAGGACTGAGCTTTGATAGTTCAGAGAACCTAATTAATCGTGTAGACTGAATGAAATCTTTTAACATAGTACTTAGAAAAATCACACCAACAAATCTCAGCTGTAGTGATAGCTGATTGGCAGTTTTTCATTAGAATGGTTTTCTGGTGGATAAATTTGCACAGAAAAGCATTTATTTTGGCAAAAACCTATTAAATTGAAATTTAGAATTTTTTTCACTGGCCTGAAGGGTTTAATTTCGACAAGATAATAAAAAAAAACCCACAGTATTGAACTGTTTTAATATCTTCTGTCTTGTATTGTGGGCAAGGTTCTCTTACATATTTCCTGTACATGTTGATCCTGAGGGACTGGAGTGCATTGTAGGAATTTATTCAGTGGGATATATAATATGTTTTAGCAACTGGTCCACAGGAAGAAATTGAGAACTAGGATTGTAGCAAATAGAAAACAGGGAAATGTGTTTTAATACTGGAATGGATGAGATCTGCAAAGGCTTTTTCCAAGGATTCCAGTTTGTCAAAACATTTTACTTGAATGGAAAATGTCTAAACAAAATGTTTTGACACTGCCCAACTTAGATTTCTCTCTGTGGAAACGCTCAGCTCTACATCCCATTTCAGGAGGAAATCAAAATGCCTGGTTTCTCCTATGATAGCAGTTCCAGTTTTTTCTCAAGTTTAATTGTCATGCCTCCTTCAAATATGTACGTAAATTAGCATGATGTTTCAGATGAGAGGAATCCTTGGACTGCTTCTGGAAAGGCAAACATTCTCCTAGAGGAAGGAAGATACTTAAATAGTGGAATGGGTTCTGAAAGGGTTCTACAGCATCTGTGTTTTGGGAAGGAGGCAGAAGGAGAAGGCATCAAAGTGGATCAATGCTTGTTAAGCATTCCTGCTGGGTTTCTTTCCCATTCAAGTGGTCCTGTGCAGCATAGGTAAATCATTATGCCAGGAGTGTTCTAATTCAGGATCATTTTACTAGTGAACTGTTATAACAAAGGAAGGCTATATTAAAGTGTGCATTTGGGATTTTGATTATTATAAATTGCATTTTTTGAAATGTCATTTAGAACCAGGAACTAAAATTATGTTGGAAGACTCAAAGGATTAATTCTTCCTGAACAATAGACTGTCACTGATCACTCTGTAAAGTAATTATGCCAAATTTAATTATAATACAAGCACATTTTATGATAGTCGTAGTGTGCCCAAAAGAGAATTTGAAAAGGTGCCTCGCAAGCATATGGACTAGCTCTGGGAGCACAGTGGCAAATTACGCTTGTTGTAATTGAGTACAACTTAATATCAGGCTTTCTTAATTAAAGGTTTGGGGTTGTGTGGGGTGGATTCTGGCTGGCACACTTTGCTTTTCAATAGCATCAGCATAATGGAACAAACGAACTCTTCCCTCCCCATTTTATAGATTCTGCCAAAAGCCTGTATGACTTCCAGTAGCATTAATGTATTTAAATCAATTCCGGTATCACTGTAGTGGTAAAACCAGGAGCAATCAAATGGTTACAGGGATGGAAAAATAACTCTCCCTCCTGATACTCAGCTGCAGAAACTGCAGGAACTGCAATATGTTGCTGGTCTTTCAGTATAATCCACTTATGCAAACCTAAGGCTCCTACTTCACCGTTTCAGTCTTCTCAGTTTGCCATCCATCTTCATGTTGGGTTTGGACTAGTTATGAAAATACCATTGACCCCTTACCTATAAAATCAAGCACCGACCCTGTTTACAGTTCCACCTCAGTGGCAGGCTGGAGCCTCAGGCACTCGCTAAACTGAGGGAGCCACCAGGATCACAGCCTTAACGGAGCCAGTCCAAATTTAGAGTAGCATTAACATGTTTGGCCAGAACCTCTTCTTGGGAAAAACAGTAGTTGTGTGAGCCATACATAAACAAATTAAATGACTTGCCAGTGCTTGGGGAAGCAGTTCCACAGCTGGAATGACGTGGTGCAGTAAGCCTGAGGTGAACTTTCGAGCTTATGTTATGTTGGGGCAAGTATCTTGCGAGAAAGCTAAAGAGATGTAGAGTATGGGTGTCAGGATTAACGAAGCAGGAAT
>NW_010539863.1:42215-42794 GCF_000687285.1 Phaethon lepturus
GCAGATAGAAGCCTGTGGTTTGTATTGCAACATAAGACGTTTACTATAAAGCAACAAAAATGGTTAGGACCACAGGTCAGAACTAGCAAAATGAGTGCAGATCTGATCAGTTTCCTGGGTTTGTACTCACAGCAGGCTTCAATTTGCCTTTACATCTCAATGGAAAAAAGTTAAAAATGGAAAATCTGTGAAGAGCAGGAAAGCCAGTGTAATCTGATATGCCTTCTTTTACTTAATTTCTTTCATATGCAGCTGCTTTGTAACATAGGATATCTGGTCAAAATACGAGTCTTTCTACGTCTAGCACAGAGGTTACTAACACTGTGAGTTGCAGGTGCTTCCATATAGTGTAACTTCTAGTTATGCAGGGGGTGGTGCCAGCACATGCTCTGCACTCTGCTTCTCCTGTCTTCCTCCCTGTCCCAAAATGCCTCCATTGAAAATTGTTCAACAGAACTAGTGGAACTACTTAAACAAAAAAGTAGAGAAAGGTGTTTTCTCGGTTTTCCTTCAGTGTAGAACATTTTGTTTTCCAGGTCATCTTTACAGCAGTATTATATTTTCAGGGAAAGTGTAGGG
>NW_010539863.1:42825-47868 GCF_000687285.1 Phaethon lepturus
AACCAAAACCCTATGTGCATTTTGGGTATTTTGCTTAACAATGTGATGTAACTATTTGCCTGGAACACGTTAATAGTCAACCTTCTGTAGTGATTTACACCATCATTGAAATGTTTATCAAATTCTAAGCCATATCTGCCATAGGTGGGAAGAATATTGAGTGTGAGATCTTGCATGAGCTGCAATGTCAGCAGTTTTCACAACACCTACTAGGTGACTTTTAATGTGTCTGTGAAGAAGTCGATGTTGATACAGTGGGCTGGGGTAGGATAGGAATGATGTGCTGGTGACTGCCATTGTTTGACAAGGTTGCTCATCTTTTAGTCTTTGTGAGATTCCTTAACCAAAAGTTTGTGACATATTCATATGCAGTCCATTATACAAATAAGCCTTAGTTCTCTTTGGCTTTCTACGTATATGTGCAGCCTCTGTAAGGTTGTCAGTCTAACGCAGACTGAAGTCCTGATGAAAGTCATTGACATCAGATATATTCATACTGACAGCAAATTCCTGCTTGTTGAGAGGTCCAGTATTCTTTCCCCTAACTGATATGGTACCACTTTAAGACCAGGAGACTTGGTATAAGTAGATAGAAGTGTCCCAAAAGAAGAAAAAGTAACTAGGTTAAAAAAATAGGAAAACTAGTTAAGAATTGGGGGTTTTTTTTGTTTGTTTCTGTAAGTTTATTTAAGTTGTAGCTCTCCCCAGTGACTGTGACATTTAGTACTGAAATGCAATTTATACTTAGCCACATTCTTATGAGGCATAACTGCAAAGGCTTGTTTATGCATACATAAATAGATAGATAGGTATATCTGTCTACATATATCACATATATCATATATAAAGATATATGTATCTAGTGCTGGCTGAGTGTTCCCTAAAGGAGAGATTAAAAATGCCATTTTTATGACAGCCCTGGGTGAACGTAAGGAGTGATACATTTTTAAAGAAGATTTTAGCTAACTCAGTTGTGATCTTAGATGATTACGTCTATGTTGCTGGGAAGGGTGAAGGCAAAGTCCTTCGCTGGAGGAGCTGTGTCTAATCAGGATCTACCTGATTGAAGGATGACCTGAAGAGCTGCATCTTGTCACTCTTGGGATGCAGGGTCTGTGACCTGGGTACCCCATCCATTTGGTTAGCGAGGCTTTTCAATATGTTTTGGATGAGAAATAGTCACATGGTTTTCCCTTCATGGATTCGAAAAGAGAGTGAGTGCTTGTGCTGGTACCAGACTGACAGCCCTCAGTGCAGGAGCCGTCCTCCTGCCTCCAAGCAATGAACAGACATAGCTTTCATGGTCTGAGCTGCCAATTCTGGAAAGACCTCGCCTATCAGAGTTTCTTCTCCATACTTGACTGTGTCCATCTTGTATGCCCATCTGAGCATAGGTTATTGACTGACAGTGACCTTGGGAGTGCTAATTAGCAGCATTTTAGTAGCATCACCTGGGCTGATGTGATGATGATATTTGTCACGTATGCATTCATCCTTCCCTGTAGCGGCTACAGCTTGAATCTGTCGTGAGCTAGTTATTAATCTGTTTAATGGAGGCCCTTCTAGTTCAGTAATGGGCAAATTTTCACTCAAGTATCACGAGCTACTAAGTTGATGGACAGCCAGCAGATTGTAGGGCCTTTCAACCATCAGTGCTTGTCATAAGCCTGCTCTAAAGCAGCTGGGAATATTGTACCATGGTGATGTGGACAACAACCCATAATTATTAACACACTGTTAATTTTGTTTCCTTTAATTAATTTGATTTGTGAGCAAAGTCTGTAGCCTTCAGACATTCTGGGACCTGCAAGGCAATTCTGTGAATTACCGAAAAAAAAATCCATGTTGGCTGGAACATTTCTACAGACCTGATGTGCTTTATGCAGACAGAAAAACAGTCTACAGAAATGCTAAAAGTTCAGAAATTTGCAGCAAATTCCCCTTAGCTTTATGAAGAGTTGCAGGCAGCCAGATACCAACAAAGAATTTATTTTACTCCGAGCCTAATGAGAGGAGGGATATTATTGTTAGCTCGTAGCTTTCTACTTCATATATGCCACCTTTTGGTTATCTAAGGGAAGGGTTTTAGGAAGAGTTCCCTACTATCATTTAGTGATATCATTTTTGCTACTGAATGAAAGTTTCTTCTTCCAAGAAGCAGTAAATAATCCTACATCTTACTGTGCATATAGTAAGTAAGCATTTATTTTCCACTTTCTAAGTATATCTTACCTAAATATATTCAATTTCTATTAGCAGGTGACATTTGCTTTCCACTTTCCTTGTTCAGCTGTGACTGCATTTTAATGCTGAAATGCAGTGTTGAAGAAAAAGTAGATATTTAAGGCAGCTTTCTAATATAATTTTAAAATAAAGGTTTAATACCATATCAGAAAGTTGGCTTTCCAAGACCAGTTTTCCAATTTTCCATGGGCTGATTTTTGGCCAGTCTCTATTATTTGAATAGGGTTGGTTTTTTGTGTGAGTTTTATTTTTTTTCCTCTGAAAAAATACATGGAAGAACTAGAAGAGATACAGGGGAGGAAAAAGGGTGATTGGATATATCAGATTGCTTCTGTATGAACAGACTATAGAGACCATAATTCTTTAGCTCAAGAAGCAGACAAAAGAGGGGAGTGTGGCTAGGTGTTTATGAAACAAAGAGATGAAAAGAGGAAATGGGAACAATTACTCATTTTTTCTCATAACGGAAATCTAGAGGATACTTAATAAAATGAACAGGTAGCTAGCTTAAAACTAATAAAAGAAAGTACATTTTCAGAGACGTTATGCTTATATTTTGGAATTCATTGCCACAGAATGTGTGGAAGCGAGAAGTTTAAATGGACTCAGAAGACCTTAGGAAAATGAATGCCTGATGGGTCCACTGAGGAAATAGTCTTTATATTACATTAAGGAGACATTTCTCACACTTAGAATTTCATGAGAATGAATACTTTTTTTTTCTTTAAATCTATAAATGGCTGGATAACAATCACCATAGCAACGAAAAGAATATCAGGTTAAAGCAGTAAGGAAGGGATTTAATGAATGTAACGTATGTGGGTTTTTCCTCCTTGGATATGTTTGTGGTAATTCTTTGCTCTATTTCTGCATCCATATTCTTCTGAGTGCATTGCCCATTCTAGCCCTAATGCTGCATACAAATACTCTGCTGTTTATTGTTGAAAGACTTCTTGCCCCTCAGTGACCAAGAGCCATTTGCACTGTAGGAACAGATTTTGTGATGTTTTAAGCTAGGGTGGTTTGCAAATGAGATCTGACTGGTGGGCCATTCCCAGAGGGCTGCTGCCTTTCCCCCAGCATAGGCTCATCCAGCATCGTCAGGGTTTGGTGGCAGGACAGGGCAGAGCCCAGATGGACAAGCTAGGGCTGTCACTACTTACCTGTGACTTTGTCTCCTCCCACTGAGAAGTTTGGACCATGCATAAATCATGTCTTGTTTTCTAATTTGATCAGGTTTGACCTGTCAAAAAGCTTTTCTCAACACTTCGGGAACATCATAAATCAAAGCATCAGGTGCAATATTAAATAAACTTCGAAGTAATTACATAAACTTACTAAATTTTTGAATCCTTCCAAACATGATGTAGGGCGCTCTTATAAAGCTTCTTGGAGATCAGTGTTTATTTTTAAAGATATAGTAAGGAATCTAAAAGGTGAGTCTTTAGGTATTAAAGATAGTACAAGCTGTCTTTCTTACCTGCTTTCATTTCTTACCTTTGACTACTTTGTTGAAATTACCACATCCTTTCTATGGAGTGGAGTTTTGCTGGCATGTTAGTTTGTGGAGCTGAGGAAAAGTATTTATTACTGTAATCTTTCTTATATACCCTATGTGTCACTGCCTAAAATTGCTCAGAAATTCTGGACTTCCAGTATTTTTTTTAAAGCTAAGAAGTCTCCCAAAGTTAATTCAAAGAGGGCAAAAACAAAAGAGGGCAAAACCTTTGTAAGCAAAAGGTTTGTAAACAGTAACATGGAAGAGTATTTTCCATGCTTACCACAGCTTCTTTATGAAGAATAATCAAAGATGAGCTAAGTGCATTGTTATATTCCTTGTGAATATTTAGCAACTGGTATGTATTTTATATAAGCAATAGTATCTATGGATATAACGTTTGCATATTCTCTGCTAATTGGCTTTGTGAGCAAGCTGATTTTATTTGCATTACAAAACCTGCTCTATGTATATAACAAACCCAAAGGGATAAGTATGTTTTTGAAAGCTGTCTCAGTATAGCTTCTTGTTAATTAAAACCATTAAATGTATATCATTACACATAAGAAATACATATTTTCCTTAATACTATTTACAGTTCTTTGGTTTCTTGGAGAGGTAATTATCCATTACCAAACACCAAGTTATGCCTTTTTTTACTCAATTGTTTTCTTTGTTGTTAAGGAGAAGAAGGTATACAAATTGTGAAACCATGCTGTGTCACGTTCTATGAGGAGCAAGGAAAAAGATGAAGTCAAAATAAGGGAAAGTTCAGTAAAAGTCAGTTCTGTAAAAAATGAACTTTTAAATTTATTACAGGAATTTTCAGCATTCCATAGATACGGGTCTAGATTTCAATGCTGATAACCAGAGCTGGTCAAAATTTACTTTAACTTTTCCACGGGGAGACTTTGGTATTTACCTGTGTCACCAGAGAATATTAGCTTCTCTTGACAGCAGTTCTGATAAAATATTAATTGTTTTTTAAAATGTTCATTTTAAAGTACCAGCATTTCATCTGAGACTTAGACCTCATTGTGTTAAGGGTTTAAATGTATTTTGTAAGTTACATTTATAAATCCACACCCTTTGAATTAAAATATGACTAGGATATTTTTTCTTCTAGAAGACTGTCCTTATTGTTATATCAAGGCTGCCACCTAATTATCATGAGGTAATTGCTATTAGCAATGGTAGGAAAATTAAGTAAAATAACAAGTGTATAGAAATTTAATGGAAAATGTAAGACGACACTGAATTGCAAAGCTTTGCAATTCACAGAATCACAGAATCACTAGGTT
>NW_010539864.1:0-3252 GCF_000687285.1 Phaethon lepturus
CTCCCTCCCCACAGGGCCCCCCCTATCTCTTTGTGCCTTCGCACCGCAAGGAGGAAACGAGCGCAAAATTGCGGGGTTTTTTTGGGGGTTTTGGTTGGTTGGTTTTGTTTTGCCTTTTTTAACCCTCCTTCCCTCTTCCTCCCCAAAACGCCCCATTTTTGTGTGTGTTAACGCTTGCGTCTTGCCGCGCTGGGTGCTCGTCCCGCCGGGCAGCCCAAATGCGCGCCAACGGCAGTGCGGGAAACCAGAATGAGTAGTTTCAGGGTGGAGAGAAATTATAACGGTACCTTGTGTGGCTTTTTTTCTTTTCTTCCCCCCCCACCCCTTTTCTTCTTTCCTCTTTTTCAGGCTCTGCTGACAGGAGGCTGACATGTCTATGGAGAAGAAAAGGGGAGAGAAAGGGAGGAGATAAAAATAATAAAGGCACTTTCACCAACCTTGAAATTTCAAATGAAACCCAGATTTCTACTGTGTGGCAGCTGAGCAAGCCACTATTGTACCTACTGGATGCAGCAGAAAAAGACATACTAAAGATACATCCCTTTGTTGTCAGTGAAAAGGAACTTCTTGCAAGAAGCACTGGTACTGTGTACATGTGTGGCCCCTGGCTAGCAGGGCACTTCAAATTAAGGTCTCCGTAATCATGGAGGCAGTGCCCAGACTGGCACCCAAACATTAACGGAAAAAGAGTAGGCAACCCTTTTCACTAGCAGTGTAGTGAATCTACATCTCTTCATCTCACCGGCCTCGGGCACAGCTGAAACCCCTCCTGTGGAATCCAGTGAAGAAATAAAATTTTAAACAATTACTTTCTCTTCCATTCCCACAGCAACCCCAGAGAGAGATGAACAGTGCATTCCCTCATCGTTGAAAAGGAAAAGCATTGTGCTTTGTCTTTTCCCTCCTCAAGGCACAGAGAAGACAGTCCCACCAGAGCACAGGGGCCAGGGAAAACAAGGCAAGAAATGGCAACTGGCTGACCCGAGGCCCTTCCTCAAATCACACCAACCGCACTGAACCGCCTCCTCACTCCCTCTGGGTGGGTAGCAAGTCATTTCAAACAGATGAGGAATATATCTCCACCTTAAAAGTATCACTTTTGATTTAACCCTGTTTTTGTTATAAAACTCCTCAAAGGATTTAAAAAAAAAAAATTAAAACAAAAGTTTAGATGTGGTGAAGAAGCTTCCTTTGTGACACTGAAGATGAAAAAAAAAAAAATTTCAGTAAAGCACAAGAAGATAAAAATTCATGTTCCTAAGGTAAAACAGGAGGCAAAAGAAAAGCAGTCAAGCTCTTCCAAACACTGTAAAGCAACCAAAAAAAAAAAAGATGGAAGGAAGAGGACAGTGGCACAAACATTTGAAAATAGTATAAACATTCAAAGTGACACCAACAAACTAAAATAATCAAGGAATAGAGACAGTGTTGCAAAAACGCAGATGGGTCGTTTGCAACATCTTTATTTCTCAAAGCAGAAGAAATCATGTAAAGGAGAAAAAAAACCCAAAACAAATCAGCCAAAGCCAGGTGTTTTAATCTTACTGCTGTCCATTAAGGGAATTCAATGCATAAACACAGCCAGAGGTTCCCAGGGCCCTGGTGTCTCTCATCCCCAGTGTGCTGTGGCTCATGCCAAGACCATGGTGGTCAAATGTCCAAAGTTCTCATCATCCTAAAAGAGCACAGAAAACACGAAGCAGCATATGGAAGGGTTAATGCTGGCAATCGCGCTGTTATCACTTAGTTTCTAGAAAACAAGGCAATGTGAAACAGCTACTGCAGCTATGCCATGTTTCTCCAAATCCTACACAGTCTGACCCACGGCAATGTCACGCAAAGCACTGCCTACTGCCTGGGGTACAGAAATGCTCCTGCCCAGACCATGCTCTCCCCAAGGGATTTGTAATGTTTGCACGAGGGCTCTGTTCTTCCATTGCCACCGTGACATTTCCCCGCAATTGTCACAGCTCAAAAAAACCTCCAGCCAAATTCATCAATCTGCTACCATCAAGGCAGAGCAAGCTGTTTCTTTCCTCAGTCGTACAGCGGAATCAGCTGCCTGCAGAACTCAGTGCGGTGCAAGAGACGGTATGAATACACAGGCCCCTTCCCCACAGCTCTGAAGTCTCACACAGAGCCCCAAGGCCACTGTGATAATTGTATATCAAACCGATACAGCAGAAAGATTTGTACATTAAAAAATTGCTGAAGAATGCACAGGTCATACATGTCATCACTGCAGACATCACTAAGGCATAAACCGAAAAGTGGCTTTAAGGGAAATATTTGACAGAAAAGGGAAAGGGAGACTATTCAGTACACACGAAGATCAATAAAAGACTCAAGAATATTATTTGCATGCTCTTTTTTTTCTCTTCTCCACAAAATAGTTTTGACTGAAATCGCTGTCACATACAAAGGGCGGCAGAGCCCGGGGAGTACCCAAGGAACAATCCTGCACAGCATCTAGGCAGGCTTCGTGCTCCACTCTAAGTCAATACAGTGCAAGAAGTCAACTGCGGACAATGGCATTTGGGTATTACTTTTGCCAAGTCATGAGTGACCTCATCCCAGCAAATCTCTCCTACATGATCTGTTAAAAAGCAGACACCTCCCCAACCCCACCCCGCACCCAGAAAGCCAGTCATACTGACCTTTTTGCTTCCCCCACAGGTCCCACACGCGCCAAGGCAGCTGAGTAAAGCCTGCACGAGGCTTGACTGAGACAGTCTGTGCTTTCTCCTCTATCAGTATTTCAAAACCCTGGTCCCAAGCATTCAATATTTGAACAAAGCACTGTGAAGTTAAGGCAGGAAGAAACAGCTTGCTCTTTCACTAATGGGATTCCAGAGTGGCCGCAGCCGAGAATTAGCTGAGACCCGCCGGGCCGTGCTGCAGCTTGGCACGACCTATGCTGGAGATGGTACAGCTCACCTAAAAAGCGCAAGGAGAGGTATCAGTGCAGGAAGAGCCGTGATCCAAGTCACTTCAACAACCAGTTTAACTGCACCGGGCAACACCTCTGTGTTGCGATGTGACAGCATCTGGGGTACAAGCCTTATCATTAACACCAGATCCTGGAGCACGGAAACTCCTGGGCAAAGGTGATGCTTTGGCCAAGGGCACTGCTACAGTCTTACTGTTGGGAGAAGTGGCTAGACAACCTCATTTTTTGGTCCCACGGAAGTCCTCAGTGTACAGGCAGCATTTGGCAGGGGAAAGAGCGAAATCTCTGTACTTTGAGGGCGG